>NW_026879048.1:0-25789 GCF_032173495.1 Musca vetustissima
ATCTTATTATGTCTTCCAAACTTAGTTCAAGTCCGAATTTGGGGAATATTGGTCCAGACCTTCTGGTACCTCCCACACAGGGGCTACGGCTAAGCCTAAATGCGGGCTATAGTTCATTATCGAACCGTACGTTCTAGTTTTTCATCTCATTATCCTTCGCAGGTGAAATGATTACAACAGAGTGTTAGAACCAACCCAAAACGCGGAAAAATCAGATAATTATATTAATATAAAAAATGGGATTATATGGGGACTACGCCTAAAAGGGGTTGACTATTAATAATTTTTGGTAGGGTGATTTGTTTCCATATACGGCTATAAAATACCAAATTTCAGTGATTTCGGTTGAAAAACGTGCTCAAGAACCTCCAAATGCCGAAATTTGGGGGTACCTTTATATGGAGGCTACCAGAAAAAATGGACTTATATTTATAATTTTTAGTGGAGATATTTGGTACCCAATAAGAACCCAATATACCAAATTTCAGGGAATTCGGTTGAAAAATGCGCTCAAGAACCCCAAAATACCGAAATTTGGGGGTACCCTTATATGGGAGCTACCAGAAAAAATGGACTTATATTTATAATTTTTAGTGGAGATATTTGGTACCCAATAAGAACCCAATATCAAATTTCAGAGAATTCGGTTGAAAAACGCCCCCAAGAACCCCAAAATACCGAACATTTGGGGTTACCCTTATATGGGGGGCTACCAGAAAAAATTGACCTATATTCATAATTTTTTGTGGAGTGATTTGGAACCTATTTAGAACTCAAAGTACTAAATTACAGCCAATTCGGTGGAAAAATACGACCAAAACCCCCAAAATACTGAAAATTAGGAGGTACCGTTATATGGGGGCTACCAGAAAAAGTGGACCTATATTTATAATTTTTTGTGGCGACATTTAGTACCGAGTAAGAACCCAATGTACCAAATTTCAGTGAATTCGGTTGAAAAACGCGCTCAAGAACGCCAAAATACCGAAAATTTGGGGTTACCCTTATATGGGAGCTATGCCTAAACGGGGACCGATATATCCCATCTTCGAACTTGACCTGCCTGCAGACAAAAGACAACCCTATGCAAAATTTCAGCATCCTCTATAAATTCCTTCGGAAGATAGCGTGATTACAACAGACGGACGGACATGGCTAGATCGTCTTAGAATTTTACCCTGATCAAGAATATACATACTTTATAGGGTCGGAAATGAATATTTCGGTGAGTTACAAACGGAATGACACAATTAATATAAATTCCTTCGGAAGATAGCGTGATTACAACAGACGGACGGACATGGCTAGATCGTCTTAGAATTTTACCCTGATCAAGAATATACATACTTTATAGGGTCGGAAATGAATATTCGGTGAGTTACAAACGGAATGACACAATTAATATACCCTCCATACTATGGTGGAAAATTAAAAAATCCACGCCTTATGTCCTTTAAAAAACTATTAAAAAAAAAAAATCCAGGAGCCATGAAAAATGTATTTGTTTTAAAATCTGCGATTTTTATTTTGTTTTTTGAAAAATTATTATTTATTATTTTTTTATTATTTATTCCATGTTTGTTTATTTGCTTCCACTCTTTTAATTTTACTTTTTTAAAAACACTTTTCTCACTTTTCATATTAACAGAATATTTCATAATTCTTTAAATATTTAATTTTTCATTCTATAAATATTAATTTTTTTAAAAGCACAACAAATAATTTCATTGTTTTATTTTAATTTTAAAAGAAAAATTCCAAAAACTCACTGCAACATTCCATTCAATGATACGTTGATAACGAACTAACAAAAGGAAATAAAACCAAACAAAGGCAAAAGAAGTTGTATATTTTAATAAAGATCTCAGACCAATGAAACAAACATGTTTCATTGGTCTGAGATAGCAGACGTTGTAAACGAACCAAAAAACGAGCAAAACAAAACAAACGACTTAAGACACAAACCTGATTTCGTGCATTCACAACAAACAGTCGTTCAAATCTTGTTTTCTTGGCGGTTGGATAGTTGTTGTAGC
Organism: Musca vetustissima; assembly: GCF_032173495.1. NCBI lineage: Eukaryota > Metazoa > Arthropoda > Insecta > Diptera > Muscidae > Musca > Musca vetustissima. The sequence continues at coordinate 2,037 of NW_026879048.1, forward strand.
ATGTTTCTTCTTGTTGTTGTTGTTGTATTTTTTTCTTGTTACTGATGCTGGTCAATGTATTTTGTTTGCTCGGAGACGAAGTAATAGCGACAAACCTATATACCCACATACATTATAAAGGCAGCAGCATAACAACAATTTATGTTTGTTTAAATTTTTATTCGATTGGCCACTAGCTCAGCTGGCCTAGGCAAAGTGACACACAAACATATTCATCAAGACAAAAAATCCGCATAACTTGTGTAATCATGCATTAAATAATTGTTTTTATTACCAGCCATCGGCCGTCTTTGCAATTGATATTGGCAACACGTGTTTGCCAAGAGACCAGACAACCGCCGAAACGATCCACTTGTCTGACTGTCTGTCTGTCTGTCATAGAAACGTATTAACAAATATTTGATTTATCTTTCTTACTTGTGTACATTTAATTGACTTGAAGAAGTATTATCGAATTTTGACCGTAATGTGGTGTGGCGATGTTCAATGTATGACGTCGTTAGCTATACTAAATGATTTTCAAATATTTTCGGTTCGAAGGCAAACCACAGAAAAAAAACAACAAAAACAAAATCTTTGCAAACTTGGATGCTGTTACCTAGAATGCTGCTAACTTTTAGTTTTGCCCACAGACAAGGTTATTTTTGTAGATGTTGTTTTTAATGCAGCCGCAACTTTTCTGCTTCATTTTGGATGGAGTTTTCTGTTTATATTTTGTTGTTGTTGGCTTTTGCAGGTACTTGCACTTTAAATAGTTGCTAAACCACAAAATATTGAACTTTTGCAAACCACATTAAGATTTAAGGTGATATGAGATAGTCCACGGCGTGGTAGATTTGGAAAATAATAATTTTTAAGGACCAATAAGCGTGGATTTTTTAAAGAATATTTTTTCAAAGACCTGCAAGGCGTGGATTTTTTAAAGAATATTTTTTCAAAGACCCGCAAGGCGTGGATTTTTTAAAGAATATTTTTTCAAAGACCCGCAAGGCGTGGATTTTTTAAAGAATATTTTTTCAAAGACCCGCAAGGCGTGGATTTTTTAAAGAATATTTTTTCAAAGACCCGCAAGGCGTGGATTTTTTAAAGAATATTTTTTCAAAGACCCGCAAGGCGTGGATTTTTTAAAGAATATTTTTTCAAAGACCCGCAAGGCGTGGATTTTTTAAAGAATATTTTTTCAAAGACCCGCAAGGCGTGGATTTTTTAAAGAATATTTTTTCAAAGACCCGCAAGGCGTGGATTTTTTAAAGAATATGTTTTCAAAGACCCGCAAAGCGTGGATTTTTTAAAGAATATTTTTTCAAAGACCCGCTAGGCGTGGATTTTTTAAAGAATATTTTTTCAAAGACCCGCAAGGCGTGGATTTTTTAAAAATATTTTTTCAAAGACCCGCAAGGCGTGGATTTTTTAAAAATATTTTTTCAAAGACCCGCAAGGCGTGGATTTTTTAAAGAATATTTTTTCAAAGACCCGCAAGGCGTGGATTTTTTAAAAATATTTTTTCAAAGACCCGCAAGGCGTGGATTTTTTAAAAATATTTTTTCAAAGACCCGCAAGGCGTGGATTTTTTAAAAATATTTTTTCAAAGACCCGCAAGGCGTGGATTTTTTAAAAATATTTTTTCAAAGACCCGCAAGGCGTGGATTTTTTAAAAATATTTTTTCAAAGACCCGCAAGGCGTGGATTTTTTAAAAATATTTTTTCAAAGACCCGCAAGGCGTGGATTTTTTAAAAATATTTTTTCAAAGACCCGCAAGGCGTGGATTTTTTAAAAATATTTTTTCAAAGACCCGCAAGGCGTGGATTTTTTAAAAATATTTTTTCAAAGACCCGCAAGGCGTGGATTTTTTAAAAATATTTTTTCAAAGACCCGCAAGGCGTGGATTTTTTTTAAGCAACGGCTCTGATTGGCTTAACATAGCGAAGCCCAGTCTTATTTTGGTCCCTCTTTCATCTCAATTGTGGACACTGACCTCCGCGCGGTGTCACCTGGTGTAACTATTTTCATCATCCATTGATATAGTGAGCTAATATGTGCCGCGAGTTCACCCATAAGAACTATAAAAAAATGGGTTGAGGCGTCGGGTTAGTTGCCCACTCTCGGAAAACTCTTCTTGCTATGAAAGAGCAACGATAAAGAAAACCAAACCCCCCAATGATGACGACCCCCGCAAACGTATAAAGGACCACAATCTGCGAATCTGCACTTGGAATGTGTTTTCACCTAGGCGGATGTACTCAAGAAGTACAAAGCCGATATTATTGCCTTACAGGAAATGCGATGGAACGGGACTGGCGTAAGTAAATCAGATGTTTACGCCTCGTATTATATCTGCCATGGAACAAGACGTGAATTTGACTGCGAATTTATGGTCAATAGGAGAATAAAAGACCTCGTCTCCAGATTCACTCAAGTAGATGAGCGAATTGCTATAATCCGTATAAAAGCGAAGTTCTTCTACATCAGTCTTATCTGAGCCCATGCTCTGACGGAAGACAAAGATGAACATGAACGAGTGCCTAGAAACTGCATATGATCGCTGCCCTGGCCATGACATTAACAAAAGCAACACTTGGGTACCAAAAACTACCATCAAGAAACCCATGCTACGATCAGGAGTGTCGTTAAGCTACTGGTGTGAAAAACGCAGCAGGGCAACCCTGCAGACAGTAGCAACACGTAATGCAATGGCGAATTATCAGGACAAAAGGAGAGAGGAGAAACGTATTTTCAGAAAAAAACCAGAAAGGACAAGAAACACTTGAGCAAATCGAAATGTACAGGAGTCAAAATGAAGTCAGAAATCAGACAGCGTTCTTAGGATCTGGTGAGAGCATTTCGAAAAACTTCTGGTATCAAATAGAAGCGGTGAAGAGGATACCCCAGAACTAATAAGAGATGACGGTATAGAATGTATACCACCAAGCCAAGATGGGGTCAAAATAGCAATTAATCGGGTTACCATCCAAAATATTGATGACTGGTGGTCAGGAGCATGCACCACCTGATTAGTACAATTTGGCTATAGAAATGCATGCCCAATGATTGGAGCCTCAGCACCCTGTGTCCTGTGCACAAAAAAGGAGACAAGACGATATGTGCCAACTATAGAGGAATAAGTCTCCTTCCCACCGCATATAAGGTGCTGTTCAGCGTACTGTGTGAACGACTGAAGCCAATGGTCAATGACATTATTGGACCATACCAATGCGGCTTCAGACCTGGCAAGTCCACCATAGACCATTTTTACTCTGCGCCGGAAAACACACCGTCACATTCCATCTATTCGTCGACTATAAAGCCGCATTCGACAGCCATATCCGTTCAGAGGTATTTAAAGCCATGTCTGCGTTTGGCATTCCTGCAAAAATAATTCGGCTATGCAGGATAACTTTTACTGGCACAGGATCAGCAGTTAAAGCCGGAAAGGACCTCTCGGAGCAATTTAATACCGAACGAGGATTTAGACAAGGTGACAGTTTATCGTGTGACCTTTTTAACATCCTGCTGGAAAAGGTCATACGAGAGGCAAAGGTAAACAGAAATGACACTCTGTACATCAAACAACACATGTTACTCGCCTGCGCCGATGACATCGACATAATGGGCCGAACATTGAGAACCGTAACTGTCACCTTTGAACAAATTGAGAAGGAGTCAGCCAAAGTGGGTCTGGCAGTAAACGACGAGAAGACCAAGCTGATTGTATCAAAGTGTAAGACGTCCAGTGGACTCGGACCTTGAACTTGAGAACTACTGCTTAGAGGTAATTGAAGATTTTATATACCTTGGTATAGCCATAAATAAAACTAATGACATCAGTTTTGAAATTCGGAGAAGGATAGTGTTGGCCAACAGATGCTACTATGGTCTGAGTAAGCAACTCAAAAGTACGGCCACCTCCCGCCAGACCAAACTCACACTCGACAAGACGCTGATACTACCCGCTGATATTATATGGATGAGAGAAAAATTCTCCGAAAGATCTTTGGGCCGATCTGTGTTGATGGTGAATATCGCCGTCGAATGAACCATGAGCTGTACCAACTATTCTCGGACATCGGCATTGTTAGACGTATTGAGTTGCAGCGACTACGTTGGCTAGGTCTAGGTTGTGAGAATGGATGAAGATGCCCCAGCCCAAAAGACATATAAAAGCGAACCAGCTGATGGTTCACGCAGAAGGAAGACAACATTGCCGAACATGATCTTTCAAACTGGAAAAACTGCACAAAAGATCGACGCGTCTGGAAATTTTTTTTTAGCTCGGCTGAAGCATGGGTACTTGGGTTTGAGAGAAAAATTCTCCGAAAGATCTATGGGTCGATCTGTGTTGACGGTGAATATCGCCGTCGAATGAACCATGAGTTGTACCAGCTATTCTCGGACATCGGCATTGTTAGACGTATTGAGCTGCAGCGACTACGTTGGCTAGGTCATGTTGTGAGAATAGATGAAGATGCCCCAGCCCAAAAGGCATATATAAGCGAACCAGCTGATGGTTCACGCAGAATGAAGACAACATTGCCGAACATGATCTTTCAAACTGGAGAAACTGCACAAAAGACCGGCGCGTCTGGAAATTTTTTTTTAGCTCGACTTATGGAACTAAAGTTCTGTCATAAGCCAGCTAAGTAAGTAAGTAATTAATTTTTTCAACAACCCATAAGGCTAGGATTTTTTAAAGAATAATTTTTCCAAGGACCCTTAAGGTGTGGATTTTTAAAGAATAATTTTTTCAAAGACGCCTTATGGATTTTTTAAAGAATAATTTTTCCAAGGACCCTTAAGGCATGTTTTCTTATATCTGAATGTCTCATATGGTTACACTTTATATCCCGTTTTTTCGCATTACCTTTATCTCCTTGATGTTGTTGTTGTTAATTTTATTCTTAGCCGCTTATTTTCGTAGATTCTGGTTTCTATTTTTTTCAGAAATGTATTGCAGTTCTATTTCATCTCGAGCATTTCCCGGGCAATGCCGCCAATCATCCGAACGACCACAAGAAAAAGAAACTGCATACTTGTTTAACACCAAGGAAAACAACAACAATAACAACCACAATTTTACTTGTAAAATTGCATCTGGTTAGCTGGATTGTCTGTCTGCCTATCCAACTTTATGCCTTTCCGTTTTTGTTGTTGTTGTCACTCTTGGCTATTTATAAATGTTATTAGTTTGACACAAAGAGGGAGCGGAATAATACATGCTGCTTACTTAAGAAGGTATTCTTAGACTCCTTACTCTTCCCTAACCTTAGACTAGTTAACTAGTTTTAGATTCCATTTTTTAATTGCTTTTTTTTAGTAATGCATTCTTGCCATCCACACAATTTATGGGGTTTTACTTTCTAGGTTTTGTATTTGAAGGCTTTCGTTTTATGACAGTGTCGCACTTCGTTATGGATACGTAGGTATGTTTTTAATTGTAACCGCACGTCATTGTTTTTTTAAGTTTTTTTTTTCTTTATTGCAACGCGTTTTTCTCGTGCCCCATGTACCGTGCTACATGTTCCGCCGTTCATTCGTTCGTCCGTTCGCTCGTTCGATGCTTTACGTGTGTTCTGCTTATTTGCCTCGCATGCACTAAACCACCGAACCGTTGTTTGTTTTGGTTTATGGATTGTCGGTTGGCATGCGCTGGAGCTATGCTCAAATGCCTATTGAGTTTACCTAAATTTGGATTGTCGTGTGTGTGTGCGGCTGTACCCTACATTTGGAAGCCATGGTCTTACACTATAAAAATTAACTTTCCATTATATGAGAAAATTAATTATAATAAATTTAGAAATAAATCAAAATTATGGTGTGGGAATTGGAAATTTAAAATTTCGGTGATGTTATTAGGTTAGTTGAGTCAAATCTCAGAGGGTTATTAAGTATCAGGTCAAATATGTACATACCTATAATTTAAAATAGAACTGTGAAAAGTGACCGTTAACGGAACCTTATGCTACATTTTATACACAAAAGACCTTTGGAAGGACGCCTGTATATCGGATATCATTAAAGAACTCCATATTTGTCTATATCCACTAACTCAAAAAAAGAGATATATCCAGGGCCATAAGCCGTAGATATTTAAATAATATTTTTTTTCAACAACACATAAGGCGTGGATTTTTCAAAGAAAATTATTTTTCAACGACCCTTAAAATGTGGATTTTTCAAAGATTTTTTTTTCAAGGACACACATAGCGTGGAATTTTTAAGGGATAATTTTTTAAGGACACACAATGCGTCGATTTTTTAAAGCATACGTTTTTTAAAGAATATTTTTTAATGGTCAATAAGGCGTAGATTTCTTAAAGAACGCTTTTCAAAGACCCATAAGCCTATAGGTCAGATCTATAGGTCTTTAAAAGGTCTTTAAAATCCACGCCTATAGCTGTGATAATCCTTGGGAATTTTTTCTTTAAAAATCCACGCCTATAGCTGTGATAATCCTTGGGAATTTTTTCTTTAAAAATCCACGCCTATAGCTGTGATAATCCTTGGGAATTTTTTCTTTAAAAATCCACGCCTATAGCTGTGATAATCCTTGGGAATTTTTTCTTTAAAAATCCACGCCTATAGCTGTGATAATCCTTGGGAATTTTTTCTTTAAAAATCCACGCCTATAGCTGTGATAATCCTTGGGAATTTTTTCTTTAAAAATCCACGCCTATAGCTGTGATAATCCTTGGGAATTTTTTCTTTGAAAATCCACGCCTATAGCTGTGATAATCCTTGGGAATTTTTTCTTTAAAAATCCACGCCTATAGCTGTGATAATCCTTGGGAATTTTTTCTTTAAAAATCCACGCCTATAGCTGTGATAATCCTTGGGAATTTTTTCTTTAAAAATCCACGCCTATAGCTGTGATAATCCTTGGGAATTTTTTCTTTAAAAATCCACGCCTATAGCTGCGATAATCCTTGGGATTTTTATTCTTTAAAATCCACGCCTATAGCTGCGATAATCCTTGGGATTTTTATTCTTTAAAATCCACGCCTATAGCTGTGATAATCCTTGGGATTTTTATTCTTTAAAATCCACGCCTATAGCTGTGATAATCCTTGGGATTTTTTTTTTTTTTAAATCCACGCCTATAGCTGTGATAATCCTTGGGAATTTTTTCTTTAAAAATCCACGCCTATAGCTGCGATAATCCTTGGGATTTTTATTCTTTAAAATCCACGCCTATAGCTGTGATAATCCTTGGGATTTTTATTCTTTAAAATCCACGCCTATAGCTGTGATAATCCTTGGGAATTTTTTCTTTAAAAATCCACGCCTATAGCTGTGATAATCCTTGGGAATTTTTTCTTTAAAAATCCACGCCTATAGCTGCGATAATCCTTGGGATTTTTATTCTTTAAAATCCACGCCTATAGCTGCGATAATCCTTGGGATTTTTATTCTTTAAAATCCACGCCTATAGCTGTGATAATCCTTGGGATTTTTATTCTTTAAAATCCACGCCTATAGCTGTGATAATCCTTGGGATTTTTTTTTTTTAAATCCACGCCTATAGCTGTGATAATCCTTGGGAATTTTTTCTTTAAAAATCCACGCCTATAGCTGCGATAATCCTTGGGATTTTTATTCTTTAAAATCCACGCCTATAGCTGTGATAATCCTTGGGATTTTTATTCTTTAAAATCCACGCCTATAGCTGTGATAATCCTTGGGAATTTTTTCTTTAAAAATCCACGCCTATAGCTGTGATAATCCTTGGGAATTTTTTCTTTAAAAATCCACGCCTATAGCTGTGATAATCCTTGGGAATTTTTTCTTTAAAAATCCACGCCTATAGCTGTGATAATCCTTGGGAATTTTTTCTTTAAAAATCCACGCCTATAGCTGTGATAATCCTTGGGAATTTTTTCTTTAAAAATCCACGCCTATAGCTGTGATAATCCTTGGGAATTTTTTCTTTGAAAATCCACGCCTATAGCTGTGATAATCCTTGGGAATTTTTTCTTTAAAAATCCACGCCTATAGCTGTGATAATCCTTGGGAATTTTTTCTTTAAAAATCCACGCCTATAGCTGTGATAATCCTTGGGAATTTTTTCTTTAAAAATCCACGCCTATAGCTGTGATAATCCTTGGGAATTTTTTCTTTAAAAATCCACGCCTATAGCTGCGATAATCCTTGGGATTTTTATTCTTTAAAATCCACGCCTATAGCTGCGATAATCCTTGGGATTTTTATTCTTTAAAATCCACGCCTATAGCTGTGATAATCCTTGGGATTTTTATTCTTTAAAATCCACGCCTATAGCTGTGATAATCCTTGGGATTTTTTTTTTTAAATCCACGCCTATAGCTGTGATAATCCTTGGGAATTTTTTCTTTAAAAATCCACGCCTATAGCTGCGATAATCCTTGGGATTTTTATTCTTTAAAATCCACGCCTATAGCTGCGATAATCCTTGGGATTTTTATTCTTTAAAATCCACGCCTATAGCTGTGATAATCCTTGGGATTTTTATTCTTTAAAATCCACGCCTATAGCTGTGATAATCCTTGGGATTTTTTTTTTTAAATCCACGCCTATAGCTGTGATAATCCTTGGGAATTTTTTCCTTAAAAAACCACGCCTATAGCTGTGATAATCCTTGGGAATTTTTTCTTTAAAAATCCACGCCTATAGCTGTGATAATCCTTGGGAATTTTTTCTTTAAAAATTCACGCCTATACCTGTGATAATCCTTGGGAAATTTTTCTTTAAAAATCCACGCCTATAGATCTGACAGTCATTGGAAAACTTTTCTTTAAAAATCCACGCCTATAGATCTGACAGTCATTGGGAAATTTTTCTTTAAAAATCCACGCCTATAGATCTGATAGTAATTGGGAAATTTGTCTTTAAAAATCCACGCCTATAGCTGTGATAATCCTTGGAATTTTTTTCTTTAAAAATCCACGCCTATAGATCTGATAGTAATTGGGAAATTTGTCTTTAAAAGTCCACGCCTTTAGATCTGATAGTAATTGGGAAATTTGTCTTTAAAAATCCACGCATATAGCTGAGATAATCCTTGGGATTTTTTTCTTTAAAAATCCACGCCTATAGATCTAACAGTCATTGGGAAATTTTTCTTTAAAAATCCACGCCTATAGATCTAACAGTCATTGGGAAATTTTTCTTTAAAAATCCACGCCTATAGATCCGATAGTCATTGGGAAATTTTTCTTTAAAAATCCACGCCTATAGATCCGATAGCCATTGGAACATTTTTCTTTAGAAATCTACGCCTATTGGTCTGATAATCCTTGGAAAATTATTCTTTTCAAATCCTCGACTATAGATCTGATAGTTAATGGGAAATTTTTCTTTAAAAATCCACGCCTATAGATCCGATAGCCATAGGAACATTAAAGAATATTTTTGGATTTTTTAAGGAATATTTCTTTTCAATGACTCATAAAGGGAGTATTTTTTAACGAACAATTTTTCAAAGGACCCATGGCGTCGATTTTTCAAAGAATAATTTTTACGAGGACCAATAAAATTTTTTTAAGGAATCATTTTTTCCAACGACCCATAATGAGAGGATTTTTTAAAGAATAACATTTTTAAGGACCCACAAAGCGTGTATTTTTTTAAAGGGTATTTTTTGAAGGACACATAAAACGTGGATTTGTTTAAGCATAATTTTTTGAAGGACTCATAAGGTATTAATGTTTCAAAGAACTTTTGAGGAAGGAACAACTTTTATTAAAGATAATTTTTTCAATCACCCACAAATCGTGGATTTTTTTAAAGGGTATTTTTTTAAGAATCATTTTTTCAAGGCCCCATAAAGCGTGGATTTGTTAAAGCATAAATTTTTTGAAGGACCCAAAAGGTGTGGATTTTTTAAGGAATAAGTTTTTAAGATATTTTTTTCAGGCACTCACAAAGTTTGGATTTTGTAAAGGGTAATTTTTTCAAGGACACATAAGGAGAAGATTTTTAAAATAACATTTTTTTCAAGGACCCACAAAGCGTGGGTCTTTTAAAGGGCAATTTTTCAAGGACACATAAGGCTTGAATTTCTTAAGAATAATTTTATTTAAGAACTTATAAAGCGTGAATTTTTCAAAGAATGATTTTTTTAAGAACCAATAAGGCTGGGTTTTCTTAAAGATTTTTCTAAATAAACTCATAAGTCGGAGAGTTTTGAAAAAAAATTTCAAGAATTTAGAAAACGAGTATTTTTTAATAAATTAAAGGCTTTGATTTCTTAAGGAATATTTTTTCAAGAACCTCTTAAGAAACGAATGAAATACACCCATCTTGTTTCGAGTCCTTTTCGTCCTTATTTTATTGAATCGCAAAATTAAATACCTCAAGACAAGATTTTTAACTCCAACTATTCTACAAAAATTCCGCTCGTAAGATTTTAGATAGGGTCCCCAAAGACAATTCGTATCGATATTTGTAAATTTCCATCAGCCTTTTCCTCTTTTATTCGGACCTTCTCAGAAAACCTTATATCTACGAAGCCTAATATTCGAGGCAGATAAATCGGGTCTCTAAAGTTTTGAAATAGAATAGCTATATGGCGTCTTTGGCAATATTTTCGGTCCTATTTTCAGAAATGATTGAAAACTCATTTAAAATGATGTTATAGCGGGTCAGGATATTTGACAAAAATGTTCACCATGAAGTTTTACCAATACGACTGCATCTTAGGATTATTTGGTCAAAGACAAAATTATTCTATATCGTATTTCACTATTCGTTGCAAAAAAAAAAAAAAAAAAAGATTTCTGTAAACACGTTATTTATTTGTAAAACATTATCTCTAATTTGGGTATTTTAAGCAAATTTTCTGTTTTGATCAAATTTCGCACTTTTTCCAAATAAATTGGAAACCACCCTAATTATATGTTTTGTGGACGAATGAAAATTTAGTTTTCGGTCTGTGGAAGATCAGCCTTTGATCTATAGAAGACTAGCCTTCTATAATAAAAAGTCCTTAAAAATATTTGCTACAAAACTCCAGATTTGGCCGATTTGTTGTGTAAAAATTCGTCTGAATATCCATGGAAAAAAATGAAAAAAAATTAAAAATTGGTCCAGAATGACCTTTATAAAAAATGTAATTAAAAAATTCCCCCAGAGAATATAAATAACAACTAGAAGGTATTGATATTTTTGGTTCCTTCTTGCCCTCTCCCTATGTATTCACATTACTTCTTATTAGAATGTAGGGTACATTTAATGTTTGATACTGCATCATTTTTATACCCTTCACCATACTGTGGTACAGGGTATTATGTTTTTGTGCATATGTTTGTAAAAGGCAAAAGGAAACGAGATAGACACATGGTTCCTTTTGAGAATATGCATAGAATCACTTTCTAAGTCGATTTATGCATGTCCGTCCGTCTGTCTGTCCATGTTAAATTGTAAACAAAGTACAGGTCGCATTTATGATCCGAATTGGATGAAATTTGGCATAGGTCATTTATTCGGCCCAAGGACGAACCCTATTGAAATTGGGAAAAATCGGTTCAGATTTAGATATAGCTCCCATATATATATATTTAACCGATTTAATGTAAACGGTCCCTATATATCTTTCGATTTGCACGAAATTTGGTACAGCCTAATCATTTAGGTCTAGAATGATGTCTGCCAAGTTTAGTGAAAATCGGTCCAGATTTAGATATAGCTCCCATATATAGTTTCGTCCGATTTCATGTAAATGGTGCCCCAAAGTCCCTATATATCTTTAGATTTGCACGAAATTTGGTATAACGTGCTGAATTAAGCCTAGAGTGATGTATGCCAAGTTTGGAGAAAATCGGTCCAGATTTTGATATAGCTCCCATATATAGTTTCGTCCGATTTCATGTAAATGGTACCCCAAAGTCCCTATATACCTTTTGATTTGCACGAAATTTGGTATAACGTGCTGAATTAAGCCTAGAGTGATGTATGCCAAGTTTGGAGAAAATCGGTCCAGATTTAGATATAGCTCCCATATATAGTTTCGTCCGATTTCATGTAAATGGTGCCCCAAAGTTCCTATATATTTTTCGATTTGCACGAAATTTGGTACAGCCTAATCATTTAGGTCTAGAATGATGTCTGCCAAGTTTTGTGAAAATCGGTCCAGATTTTGATATAGCTCCCATATATAGTTTCGTCCGATTTCATGTAAATGGTGCCCCAAAGTTCCTATATATTTTTCGATTTGCACGAAATTTGGTACAGCCTAATCATTTAGGTCTAGAATGATGTCTGCCAAGTTTAGTGAAAATCGGTCCAGATTTAGATATAGCTCCCATATATAGTTTCGTCCGATTTCATGTAAATGGTACCCCAAAGTCCCTATATATCTTTTGATTTGCACGAAATTTGGCATAACGTACTGAATTAAGCCTAGAGTGATGTCTGCCAAGTTTGGAGAAAATCGGTCCAGATTTAGATATAGCTCCCATATATAGTTTCGTCCGATTTGATGCAAATGGATCACCAAAGTCGCAAAATATCTTTCGATTTGTACGAATTTTGGCATAACGTACTGAATTGAGTCTAGAATGATGTCTGCCAAATTTCGTGAAAATAGGTCAAGATTTAGATAAAGCTCCGATTTCATGTAAATGGTGCACCAAAGTCCCTATATATCCTTCGATTTGCACGAAATTTGGCATAACGTACTTAATTGAGCCTAGAATGATGTCTGCCAAGTTTCTGAAAATCGGTCCAGATTTAGATATAGCTCCCTTTTATTATAGATTGATTTTAAGTAATTGACGTACTAAGGAACCAATGGGAACAAAACGTTCTGAAATTAGTATAACCTAACCTGTGACAAGTTTGTTTGAAATCGCTCAATATTTGGATAGAGCTTCCATATATATTTTCGCCCGATTTCAAGTAAATTAGGCATTAAACTCCTCATGTTCGTCAGATTGACATCAAATTTTGCACAACTTACAAAATTGAGCATAGAATTACGTAGTTGCGTTTTCTAGAAGTGCAGACACATCCCAACGGATGACCTATTTATATTTGTTTGAAGTCGATTGACATACTTTATGGATAGATCTAGGTAGATTCACATTTAGATAAATATCACATTTTTTTCATCCAATTTTATGTTATAGTCCTGTTAAATATACCCATAGTGGTGAAGGGTATCATATAGTCGGCCCCGTCCGACTTTACTACTTTCCTTACTGGTTCATATTTGTGTTTGAGGCGAAATGAAATTTGGTTTGGATCAAACACATACACAATTGCTGTTACGTTCAAACATGTTTGAAGCAATCGTTTTCAGTAGTTGGAGGGTAGTTCATTGAATTTAAAATGTTATGCCAAACAATCTAATGATATTAGGTTGAAACGTAAACCTATAGAAAATAAAAAAATAATGAAAAATAAAATACCAGGAATTCTTCTCTTCTACAAGAGGAGGACATTAAATATAAGAAATATAAGAATATCAGCCAAATGGCTACCATGAGCACCCTATGCTCTATGTCTCAATAGACTCTAGAATTCTGTATTTGAAGTATTGAATGGACTTCAAGAGCAGAAAAACAAAGTGTTAATAAGAAGATCTCCGTGATCACCTCTTCCTTTAAAAAAGTCCACGCCCTATGGAACTCCGAAAAATTATTGTTTTAAAAAGTCCACGCCTTATGGGCCTCCGAAGAAATATTGTTTTAAAAAGTCCACGCCCTATGGAACTCCGAAAAATTATTCCTTTAAAAAATCCACGCCTTATGGACCTCCGAATAAATATTGTTCCTTTTAAAAATCCACGCCTTATGAACCTCCGAAAAATTATTCCTTTTAAAAATCCACGCCTTATGAACCTCCGAAAAAATATTCCTGAAAAAAACACGCCTTATGGACCTCCGAAAAATTATTCCTTTAAAAAATTCAGGCCTTTAAAAAATCCACGCCTTATGGGCCTCCGAAAATATTATTTTTTTTTTTAATCCACACCCTATGGACCTTCGAAAAAAGTTTATAAAAATCTCCTTTGGGCTCTTCCATTTTTTTAATTCGCGCCTCTTAGGCTTCCCTGAAATAGTTATTAAAAAACCCGAATGAAAATTTCCGTAGGTTCCGACGTTTTTGTCGACACAAAAACCCCTTCTTCATTCCTATCCAAATAATTTAAAATTGATTATTTTAATGTGGGCCGAAATCCCGGCGGTACTGCAATACCGGGCCAAACCGCGACGCAAGTGGAGCAAGCCCCTTGAACTTCCGTCAGATTCCAAAAATCAGTTTAACATTTGTTGTCCTCCGATGGAGGATCTATCAGATGTTAAGCTGATAAGAACAGATACTACACTTTGATCTTAGCCATAAGGCCGAGAAGCGATAACTAGACACTGATCGACATGAAAGTTATACGCTACAATGAACACGAAGTGAATGAGAATTAGAATAGGAGTGCAAGGGAAGAGGAAAGTGATTGTGAGAATTTTATTTTTAAGGAAAAACAAAACGATGATCTTAGAAGAACACACTCAGGTACTCGATAGCTTGGTGATCGTTAAAGTTCTTGCCCACTTTGTGTGTACTTCAGCATCAAACAAACCACGGCACGTGGGCTCCCTTTAAGGTTAATTTGTGTGTACACAAAGGGTAAACGAGCGGTGATTGTTTATTGGTACACACAAAGTGTGTAAGTACCAAAGATTATTACCACCTTATTAGTTACCTGAGTGCGACCATTAACGATCATCCCTTCCTTTCCTTATAAATAAGTCTGTAACACACATTTATATGGTCTTTACTATCATCAATGCTCTTCTATATTTAATTTACTTCTTATAATTCGCATTCACTTCGTATTCGTTTGCAAAGTATAACCTTCATATCGACCTCTGTCTAGTTATCGCTTCTCGGCCTTATGGCTAAGATCAAAGTGTAGTATCTGTTCTTATCAGCTTAACATCTGATAGATCCTCCATCGGGGGACAACAAATGTTAAACTGATTTTTGGAATCTGACGGAAGTTCAAAGGGCTTGCTCCACTTCTGTCGCGGGTTGGCCCGGTATTGCAGTACCGCCGGGATTTCGGCCCACACATAAAATAATAAATTTCAAGTACCACGAATAGATATTTCTCCAATGTGCTGCTATGTCTGGATATTTTAAGGGAATATATTTCAAAGCTTTGATAAGAGTGGAATTTTTTCTAGGGAATACTTTGCTCAAAGGCCAAAAAGGCGTGGATTTTTTATTAAAGGAATATTTTTCAACAAGGCGTGAATTTTATAAAGAAATATTTTTCTTAAGGCTCTCTATTAGACGTGGATTTGTTAAAGGAATATTTTTGGAGGCCCATTAGGCGTGGATTTGTTAAAGGAATATTTTTTGGAGGCCCATTAGGCGTGAATTTGTTAAAGGAATATTATTTTAAAGGCCCATTAGGGGCGGATTTTTAAATGAATATTTTTCAATCCTACACTAAGCGTCGATTTTTTAAAGTAATATTTTTTCAACCCTACACTAGGCGTGTTTTTTTTAAGAAATCACAGAATATCATTGGTTGTGTGTCGATAGGTATCTGAAGGACGGAGTTCATCATCGGAACCTTTGGTTTGTACAGCTTACCCTCTACAAAAGGAACGATGTCATTAACTATGGGACTAAGGAGTCTTCAAACGCCCTTAGGAAATAATTATTGAGATTGATCTCCTTTAGGAGAAAACATTCTACTTGTAGAAGGAGAGAAGGTAGTAAAATGTTTTCTATGGGAAGACCAATAGAAGATAATGAAATCTTATTATCCTATTGGGGATGAAAGAGATTGGTGAGTATATGAAAACCCCAGTAGGAACAATTAGCCATAGATCAAAGTTTGGAAATATGGCGTTATCACTTTTTCTTGTTGGCGACCCTATTAAACATGAAGAGATTACTCAAAATCTGGTTTCGTAGCCATTGTATGTATTTTTGGAGATTATATTCCATCAGTAACATCGAATAAGGAATTTGTTTGTAGAACATTTCGTCCTCCTACATTGATTCCTTGTATGTCCTTTTCGTCTTGAAGGTATTGAACCGAACTGTAACCAGGGGGCGGAACAGTATAGTCGGACGGGACCGACCATATGATACCCTACACAACTACCACGAGAATCAAAATTTCTGCGGTTCTATATTCTGAGCCTGGGCAATATTTCGAGATCAACCACTTCACTTTCTAAGCCTGGCATATTTTCAATTTTTTTCTTGAAGTGAATTTTCACGCCATAAAATAAAAAATTTGTCACTTTAGGTTTTGGTTCATTTGACCCTCGCAATATTTACCGATCATCATCATGTAAAATATGTAATACTCCGCATATAATAATTGTCTCTAGAGCGACTAGAAAATCTGACAAAATTAAAGTTTTCGGTTCATTGCACCCCCTGAATGAAATCTCAACTTCGCCGAAAACTATAGGCGTCGTCCTTGACCATAATCGGAAGTTCATGTGCAATTTCAAAGCTATCAGCGCGACATTTCCGTCCTATAATGGAGGAATAGTAATACTATGCACATAGTCACCTTTACCTAATTACGTATAACTCCCACATCAGAGTAAATGCAACCATAAGTTTGGTACCAATTTGAAGGTCAACAACTCCTCTTGGATATACTATCAACTACTCGGGTTTATGTCCTTCAGGAGTAAATATATACGCCATAGAATACAAATTTTGAAAATTTTCACACAAAAGTCAGGGTCTATTTGACCCGCTAAATATTGACCGATCTTTATCAAAACAAGTATGCTTATTCTTTGGTCCGATCCCCTTCTCCATGTGAAAATTAGAGATGTTTGGGCCATAATTGTGGCCTCTGGAGCGACCAGAAAAACCGACAAAAATTAAGTATTTGGTCCCCCAAATCTCCTAAATATTTCATCCCCTAAATATTAACCGATCTTTATCAAAAAACAATAGGTGTCTTCATTGGCCAGAACCCATCCAACATGCAAAATTTCTTGATGATTTCTTGATAAATAAATTTCGAAGAAGACAGAACCGGATACTAAGATAATAAAACCGGTTTCAATACCTTATATGCATATCATTAGAAAGCTAAAAAAACAAACGTGCTAAAAATAAATGTCGAGGAAAAAATAACCGGTTTCATAATTTTTGAACCGGATATTCAGATTAAAAACCGGTTTCAATGATATTATTTGCATATTAGAAATTAGAAAGCTAGTAAACAGTCGTGCTAAATTTATTGAACCGGACTATAATCGGGTTTATTATTTTAATATGCGGTTCAAATTTTTTCGAAACCCGGTTCTTTTTTACTCGAAATTATGTAGAACTGTCGGATTCGTACAAATTATTTTCTAAAAACAAATAAAGTTATGTCAAATACGTCAAATAAATACATTTCGAAGAAGACAGAACCGGGTTTTTAAATTTTTGAACCGGATACTAAGATAATAAAACCGGTTTCAATGATATTATTTGCATATCATTAGAAAGCTAGTAAACAATCGTGCGAAATTTATTGAACCCGACTATTGTCGGTTTTATTATTTTAATATGCGGTTCAAAATTTTTTCGTACAAATTATTTTCTAAAAACAAATATAGTTATGTCAAATAAATAAATTTCGAAGAAGACAGAACCGGGTTTTTAAATTTTTGAATCGGATACTAAGAAAATAAAACCGGTTTCAATACCTTATATGCATATCATTAGAAAGCTAAAAAAACAAACGTGCTAAAAATAAATGTCGAGGAAAAAAGAACCGGTTTCCTAATTTTTGAACCGGATATTCAGATTATAAAACCGGTTTCATTGATATTATTTGCATATCATTAGAAAGCTAGTAAACAATTGTGCTAAATTTATTGAACCCGACTATTGTCGGTTCTATTACAGTAAAAACTCGCTAATCCGGATAATTGATTGCAGACCCCAATCCGGATTACCGAGATTATCGAGTTTTATTAATTGGTTTAAGTTTATATTAATTTGGTGATAATTTAATTATTTTTATGTTTTTATTAAAAATGAAAATTATTCATTTCAAAAATATGAACATTGAATATAATAGGTATCATTTTCAATTAAATTTGCAACGATTTTTTTATTAAAATAAAAAGTAACGTATCTTTACAATCCGGATTTTTGAGTCAAATAGGTCAATCAATCCGGATTATAGGATACGCAATGGGTTGTGAAATGCACTCCGGATTACCGAATAATCCGGATTGTCAAGGTCCGGATTATTAAGTTTATACTGTATTTGAATTTGCGGTTCAAAATTTTTCGAAACCCGGTTCTTTTTTCTCGATATTATGTAGAACTGTCGGATTCGTACGAATTATTTTCTTAAAGCAAATATAGTTATGCCAGATACGTCAAATAAATAATTTTCGAAGAAGACAGAACCGGGTTTTTTTCAATTTTTGAACCGGATACTAAGATAATCAGTAGAAAGCTAAAAAAACAAACGTGCTTAAAATAAATGTCGAGGAAAAAAGAACCGGTTTCATAATTTTTGAACCGGATATTCAGATTATAAAACCGGTTTCAATGATATTATTTGCATATCATTAGAAAGCTAAATTTTTTGCTAAATTTATTGAACCGGACTATAATCGGTTTTATTATCTGAATATCCGGTTCAAAAATTTTTCTAAAACCGATTCTTTTTTCCTCGAAATTTATTTTTTTGCGTGTTTGGCATAGTTATATATTTGTTTTTTGAAAATAATTCGTACGAATCCGACAGTTCTTCATAATAAAGAATTTATACTGAATTTTTATTGAAACACATACACAAAGGGTTTTAGTACCGGGACACGGGTAAAATTGAGAAAAGGTCATCAAAACGTGTAAATATCGATTTCTCGTCTTTGAGGACCCTGCGTAAAATCCTATGGGCAACATTTTTGTAGAACATTACATAGAACATAATGTATTTTCAAGAAATGTATACAATAGCTAGAAATCAAGATATGAGGCTATCTCTTCAAGTACAATAGGGCCAGCGAAGAAATTAGCACATCATATCTCCGAAGTTTGACCTGTGGCAAATTTTTCCTTCTAGGGTTTTCATATACACACCAGGATCTTTCATACCCAATAGGAAGTTTTCAACGCCCAAACCTGAGCATCATTTTGTCGCTTAGTGTTATAGGATACCATAATGTCCTCGTACAGAATACCATTCTGTCCTCGTACAGAATACCATTCTAAAAAAATCGGTTTTTTATAAATAAAAATATCGAGTTATTTTTTTTAATAATATTTATTTTGAAATATTAATATATTTTTGTTGTTGTTTTTATATAAATAAATAAAATAATATAAATTATGATAATTATTTTAAAATTATAGTGGACCACATGGTAATGTTGTGTGGTTGTACTTGTTGCATGTTTATGTTTTGTATGTTTATATAGAAACCATTTCCTGTCGAACCAGAATAATACTAGCAAAAAACTTAAAAATAGGTAGTTTTTATTTTGTGGGTTACGAAATTCAGACTCTTAAGAATCCAGCGATAATGAAATATCTAAGGATATATTCAAATCAAGGATCGTCACATTGGGATCAAAAAGAGGATTTTTAGAATGTGAATTTCATGTGGCAATGAATTAGAAGACTTGGGGGGACTTAAAAAATATAGGTAATGCAGGGTAACTTAAAATTAAGGTAAAGGTTTGGATTTTTGTTTTTTAAATTTCAATTAAATTTGTAAGCAAGGACTTGGCAGATAACTTAATTATTTGTTGTTGTTATGTTTTGTATTTTTGTGTGTGTAAATATCATTAAACGATAGCCAGCAAGCGAAAACCTTACAAATCAGCCACCGACTTCCGGCGAACATATTTGGCAAAATAATCAGGACGCCAACATTTACACGAGCCAGGAATCAAGAACCAATCATAGTAGAGACGAACCTGGAAACATCCAATCTCATCGTGGCCATCACAGTGTTGATTGAAGTCGGCATTATTGTGATTAGCGCCATCTGTGGCCACGCCAGCACGTTTCTGCAAATATTGTTGATAGGCTTGGAAATCTTGTACCGAAGGAGCTTGAGTTGTGGTCGAGGGTTGAGGTACAGTATCCTCAGCATTGGGATAAAAGATTTCCGCAACCAACAGACTAACCCAACGTGGTGATGACAAACAGCCACCATCCAAATAATGGCATCTAGCCTGAATGCAGCGTGTAACTTCGATAGTTTGGGTGAAGTATCCTTCATAGGGAATTTGTACAACATAACGCCAGGAGCCTTGATAATTTTTGGCAAACACTGGTGTGGCATATTCTACTTTGGCCGGGCAGGGGGTGGGTGGTCCTTCATAACGTATGGGACCAATTTCTTCACGTCTCTCGGCCGTCAATGGGGATGCTGAGGGCGCCGAGTGCGAGTTGTCACCTTGCAGGGCTTTGTAAATCGAACAGAAACTGAAAAAAGGAAAGGGGGGAGAATTATTATTTGAAATTATTTCTTATAGAAGACTATTTGGTTCAATAGATCTCCTAAAGGTTAAGATTTGGTATTCTTATAATTGATCAAAAGGTATTCCTAAAAAAAGAGAAAGAGATATTTTGGTCTTTTATAAAAAAAAACCTAATGGACCTCTATTCTATAAGAAGAACATTTGGACCTTAGACTTGCCCCAGAAAACCTACGGTCTTCCATAAGAAATCCTAAAGGCATTTCGGGATTCTGTTAAAAGACTTCTATAAACAGAACTCTTGTTCGTCTATAAGAAATCTATCTGGTCTTCATTAAGACGACCTTTTAGTCATCTATAAACCAGTAAGGAAAGTAGTAAAGTCGGACTGGGCCGACTATATGATACCCTTCACCTCTTTGGGTATATTTTACATATGTATCCTAACAGACGACGCGTTTTGTTATAAATCCGTATCTGAACCGATTTCAGGGACTAATTTATATAACATCAGTACGTTGTATTAATCGGACTAGCTATGGACCTTTTCACGAAGCTTAGTAACATCATTCTAGACTTAATTCAGTACCCTATACCAAAATTCGTGAAAATCGAAAGATATATAGGTTCTTTGGTGCATCAATTATCTTTAATCGGAGAAAATGCAAATGGGAGCAATATCTAAAACTGAATCGATTTTCGAAACTTGGCAGACATCATTCTCGATTTTATTCATAACTCTGTACCAAATTTCGTGCACATCAAAAGATTTCCAGGGTCTTTAGTGGACTATTTACCTAAAATCGGGCGAAGCTATATATAGGAGCTATATCTAAATCTAAACCGATTTTCACGAAACTTTGCACACATCATTCTATACTTAATTTAGAACGCTGTGCCAAATTTCGTGCCAATCGAAAGATATATAGGGACTTTGGTACACAATTAACCTTAAATCGGACGAAGATATATATGGGAGCTATATCTAAATCTGAACCGATTTTCACGAAACTTGGCAAGCATCATTCTAGACCTTATTCATTACGCTGTGCCAAATTTCGTGCAAGTCAAAAGAATTCCAAGGACTTTAGTAGACTATTTACCTAAAATCGGGCGAAGCTATATATGGGAGCTATATCTAAATCTGAACCGATTTTCTCAAAACTTTGCACACATCATTCTAGACTTAATTCAGTACACTATGCCAAAATTCGTGCAAATCAAAAGATTTCCAGGGACTTTAGTGGATCATTTAACTAAAATCGGGCGAAGCTATATATGGGAGCTATATCTAAATCTAAATCGATTTTCACGAAACTTTACACATATCATTCTAGACTTAATTTAGTACGTTGTGCCAAATTTCGTCCAAATCGAAAAATATATAGGGACTTTGGTGCACCATTTACATTAAATCGGACGGAACTATATATGGGAGCTATATCTAAATCTGAACCGATTTTTACGAAACTTAGCACACATCATTCTAGACTTAATTGAATTCGATATGCTAAATTTCGTGCAAATCGAAAGATATATGGGGACTTTGGTGTACCATTTACCTTAAATCTGACGAAGATATATATGGGAGCTATATCTAAATCTGAATCGATTTTCGCGAAACTTTGCACACATCATTCGTGACCTTATTCATTACGCTGTGCCAAATTTCGTGCAAATCGAAAGATATATAGGGACTTTGGTGCACCATTTACCTTAAATCGGACGAAAATATATATGGGAGCTATATCTAAATATGAACCGATTTTTCCCAATTTCAATAAGGTTCGTCCTTGGGCAAAACAAATGAGCTGTGCCAAATTTCATTCAATTCGGATCATAAATGCGAACTGCACTTTGTTTACAATTTAACATGGACAGACGGACATGCATAAATCGACTTAGAAATTATGCATATTCTCAAAAGGAACCATGGGTCTATCTCGATTATTTTTGCCTGTTACAAACATATGCACAAAGACATAATACCCTGTACCACAGTGTGGTGTAGGATATAAAAAATACTTAATGGATCTCTACTCTATAAAAAGGTCATTTTCGTGGTCTTCTAGTAGAAATGGTTTTCTACAAGAAACCCAAACGATCTTCTGGGTTTCCAAGGTCCAAATGGCTTTCTGCTAATAGAAGTCTTGTAACAGAATCCCGAAAGGTTTTCTTATAGAAGACCAATAAGAGTTCCAAGACGTTGGTGAGTATATGAAAACCACAGAAGGAAAAATTCGCCACATGTCAAAGTTCGGAGATATGGCGTGATATTTTTGTTAGCAAACCTATTATACTTGAAGAGATAACTTCATTTGTAGATATTTGTGGATATCAAATTTCTTCCGTAAAATCCAGAACATTTTATCCTTCTAACTCGATTCCTTGTGTGTCCTTTTCGTACTTAATTTTATGAACCGGGTTCCAATTATCACAAGATGTGATTTTTCATCCTAGCAATGTTCTACAAAAATGTTGCACAGAAGATTTTAGTTGGGGTCCTCAAAGATGACTAATCGATATTTTAAGGTTTAAATGGTCTATTCTCAATTTTACCCGTTTCTTGTCACTAAAACCGTATATGTATGAATTTCAATAAATTCAGTATACAGTCCTTATTATGTAGAAATGTCAGATTCGTCCAAATTATTTTCTAAAAATATATAGAGTTACGCCAAATACGCAAAAAAAAAATCCTGAAAAAAAGAATCGGTTTCCGAAAATTATTGAACCGGATATTCAGATAATAAAACCGGTTTCAATACCTTATATGCATATCATTAGAAAGCTAATAAACAAATGTGCTAAATTTATTGAATCGCACTAGTATCGGTTTTATTATCTGAAAAACCGGTTCAAAAATTTTCGGTACCCGGTTCTTTTTTCCTCGAAATTATTTTTTTTCTTTGGCTTGTTTGACATAACTATATATGGCTATACGCAAAAAAACGTGAAAAAAAGAATTGGTTTCCGAAAATTATTGAACCGGATATTCAGATAATAAAACCGGTTTCAATACCTTGTATACATATCATTAGAAAGCAAATAAACATGCTACATTTATTGAATCGAACTATTATCGGTTTTAGTATCTGAATAACCGGTTCAAACATTTTCGAAACCCGGTTCTTTTTTCCTCGAAATTATTTTTTTCTTTGGCTTGTTTGACATAACTATATATGGCTATACGAAAAAAACGTAAAAAAGAACCGGTTTCCGAAAATTATTGAACCGGATATTCAGATAATAAAACCGGTTTCAATACCTTATATGCATATCATTAGAAAGCTAATAAACAAACGTGCTAAATTTACCGAATCGGACTATTATCGGTTTTAGTATCTGAATAACCGGTTCAA
>NW_026879049.1:0-25330 GCF_032173495.1 Musca vetustissima
TCTTTTTCACCGCCACTATTTGATACCAGAAACTTTTCAAAATGCTCCTTCCAGATCCTCAACACGCTGTCTGTATCTATCACCAGGTTTCCATCTTCAACTCTACAGGAGGATGTTCCTGCACCAAAGCCTTCGGTTTGGTATTATACCCGTTGGTAGAATTTTCGGACTTCATTCTGACTCCACTACATCTCGATTTGCTCACGCTCACTTTTTTCTTTTTCTTTCTTCTTTTTTCTGAAAATACGTTTCTCCTCTCTCCTGATAGTTCTCCATCACATTACGAGTTGCTACTATCAGCGTTGTTACCTATACGCTGCATTTTTCATATCAGTAGCATTACGACACTCCTAATCGTATCATAAATTTCTTGATGGTGGTCATTGGTACCCAAGTGTAGCTTTTGTAGGGAGTGGGCAATTCTCTGCCATTGTGCTTCTATATTATTATCGGGACAAGGGATACTTTCGTCAAGCAGTGGGGTAAGTTGACCTTGGCTGCCACAAGGTAATGGTCCGAATCGATATTCGCTCCTCGGATCGATCGGACGTCTAAATTACTGGATGAATGCCTTCCGTTTATCTCAACATGATCGATTTAATTTCTCGTTGTTCGATCGGGAGAAATCCAAGTGGCCTTATGTATATCAAGATGCTTGAATCTCATGCTGTTAACTACCATGCTTTTTGCTGCCGCCAAGTCAATCATCCTCATGCCGTTGTCTGATGTTTCTTCATGGAGGCTGAATTTTCCGACGGTGGGCCCAAAGATATTTTCCCTTCCGATTTTTGCATTAAAATCTTCTAGCAGAATTTTAATGTCATGGCCAGGGCAACGATCATATGCTGTTTCTAGGCGCTCGTAAAATATGTCTTTGGTCTGTTCATCTTTACTTCGGTCCGACCATGGGCGCAAATGATGCTGATGTAGAAGAATCTCGCTTTTATACTGATTGTAGCAATTCGCTCATCTACTGGAGTGAATCTGGAGACGAGGTCTTTTATTCTCCTAACCATAAATCCGCAGCCAAAATCATGTCTCGTTTCATGGCAGCTATAATACAGGGCGTAATCATCTGATTTACTTCCGCCAGCCCCTTTCCATCGCATTTCCTGTAAGGCAATAATATCGGCTTTGTACTTCTTGAGTACATCCGCCAAAGCGAACACTGCGAGTGTTCTGTACAACGTGCGCTCATTCGAAGTGCAGATTCGCAGATCGTGGTCCTTTATACTTTTGCGGGGATCGTCAAAATTAGGAGGTTTTGTTTTCTTTTTCTTTGCTTTTTAATGGTAGGTTGGTTTTCCGAGAGTGGGCAACTAACCAGACGCATCAACCAATTTTTTTATAGTTCTTATGGGTGAACACGCGGCACATATTAGCTCACTATTTCATCGTGTGATGAAAGTAGTGAGCCAGGTGACACCGCGGGGAGGTCAGTGTCCACAATTGAGATGAAAGAGGGACCAATATAAGCCTGGACTTCGCCATGTTAAAGCCAATCAGAGCCGTTGCTTGGTATCTATCATTCCCTACGCCACCTTGAAAAATATTGTTAAAAATATCCAGACCTTTATTGGTCCTTGAAAAAAAATATTTTTTTTTTAAGCCGCCTTAGACCGTCGTATTTTCCTCAGTGTATCTATAACAAATATGTATTTGTATGTACACCTATTTAACGATATGATAATTTTTTTCCGTTCTTTATGTGACGCTATGTTCTTATGCATGTGCCTTGTCTTACCTCAATTTTTTATAAAATAAAAAATGAGACGAAATAATTATCACCCTCCATGCATTATATTACAATGACAATAATTCTATCAATAATATTAATCAAATAAACAATAGTCGCGAGCAGCAACAACAACAACAAAACGGCCGAGTAAACTCAATACTTGATATGAAAATCGTTAAAAAGGTGTAAAATGTCTTGTGGAGCGAACGGACAGACAAATCCTCTAGCCTTTCTCCTAACCTGAGAATGCAAACAGAATAAAAGTCGTGGCATTGACGGCAATGACAGGTACAGCTCGACACCTTACAAATTGTGAAACATAAAAAATCGAGGCAATCGCACATTAAACGTCAAGTATGTTTGTACATAAGTACTCTGTCTGTCTGTCGGCCGACCAGCCAATGGTTATTGGGTTGGGATTTCGTTCGATATCAGAATGTCAGCAGTGTCTGTGGAGTTGTTTATTTAAGGATTGTTTATTGGCCTTTTTTGTTGTTATTGTTATTGTATTTATTGAAATGTGGTTGGTTGTGGTTATGTTGATGTTTATTTTGGAATGGGTATTTGAATATCTTAATAAAGGTAGAGCAAAGGTGGATATGTTGATATATTTTGTTCTTTGTGTGCGTATTTGTTTATTTGTTGTGGCTTATGCATACGATTGATCGATTATAAGGTGCAATATTATCTCAACATAATTTATAAAAGAAGATTTAATTTTTTAGGTTTATTTGAATTTTTACATTTTGTTTATAGTTATGTCAAGTCTGTTATCAGTGAGTCTAAGATTTTTAATAGCAAATATATGAAGAAAATAATGAAAATGGTAGGAATAATTGAAAAGAACATTTTTAATTCAAAATTAACAATTTGATCGAACTTTAAAATAATTCATGAGCATTTGCAGAGTCCCCTCACAAAGAATTCGTATCCTACGTAAAATATTTTGTAATGGGATCATAAAAATAGACAGTGAGTCAAAAGAAGACTACTGTTTAATTTTTGAACAAAATTTGAAAACCTAATTATAATTACAAAAGGGGATCTGACGAAGGAACAAGCATGGCTTATTTTATTTCATAATAATCAGTCAATATGACCCATACTTTTGTGTAAAAAATTAAAAAACCAGTGAGCGGAGCAGTATAGTCGGACGGAGCCGACCATACGATACCCTACACAACTACTAAAGAACTCTATTTTTCTGCGGATTTTTATTCCGGGCGTGGGTAATATTTCGTGATAGTTGCACTCTCTTGCCCGATTAGAGGTCAATAGCACCTCTTCCTTATATTGACATATTTTCCGAATATTACCAATATTCAGTACAGACTTTCTAATTATTTGTCCATACTCCCTTCACCGTGGGTTGTTTTGTGATGTTTGGCTTATAATTGTAGCCTATATATATCGAATCGAAAAAAAAGTTTTCGGTCCACTTCATCCCAAAATTATTATCTGATCATCACCGAAAATTATAGACGTTGTCCTTGACCATAAATGGAACCTCATGGAACATTTCAAAGCGATCAGCGCTATAGTTCCGCTCTCTAGAGTGATAATGGTTTATTAAATAATATACGAATACGGAGATACCTGTAAATATTTAGGTGTAACTCCCACATCCGAGTACATACGACAATATAATTGGCATCAATTTGAAGGTCAATCACTCCTCTTTGATATACTATCATATATAAGCTATAATACCCTGACAACATAGTTGTGTAGGGTATAAAAATGCATTTAATGATGTATATATTTATCCTAGAAGGACATAGACAAATATATCGAAGAGGAATAGCTGATAGTAGTTATACGTAAATATTTACAGGGGTCTACCTAATATTGTACCACATATTTTTATACCCTACACAACTATGTTGTCAGGGTATTATAGCTTTGTGCAGCCCCAAAAGTTTGTAACACCGCGAAATATTGGTCCTAGACCCACCCTTAAGTATACCGATCGTCATATCTCGACTAGCTGAGTCGATCTAGACATGTGTGTCCGTCTGTCCATTATAATTTGTAAACACGATACAGGTCACAGTTATGGACCAATCTTCACGAAATTTTGCATGTAGGATGGGTTCTGGCCAATGAAGACCCCTATTGCTTTTGGGAAAGATCGGTTAATATTTAGGGGATGAAATGGACCAAATACTAAATTTTTGTCGGTTTTTCTGGTCGCTCCAGAGGCCGCAATAATGGCCCGAACATCGTGAAATTTTGCATGGAGAAGGGGATCGGGCCAAAGAATAAGCATGCCTGCTTTCATAAAGATCGGTCAATATTAAGCGGGTCAAATGGACCCTGACTTTTGTGTGAAAAATGACAAAATTTGTATTCTATAGCGTATATATTTACCCCTGAATGACATAGATCCGAGAAGTTGATATTATATCCAAGAGTAGTGGTTGACCTTTAAATTAATACCAATTATATTGATGTATGTGCTCGGATGTGGGAGTTACACCTAAATATTTACAGGTATCTCCGTATTCGTATATTATTTAGTAACCCATTATCACTCCAGAGCGCGGAACTATAGCGCTGATCGCTTTGAAATGTTCCATAAGGTTCCAGTTATGGTCAAGGACAACGCCTATAATTTGTGGTGATGATCAGATAATAATTTTGGACTGATGTGGACCGAAAACTTAATTGTTTGTGTTATTTTCGAGTCGATATATAGACCACAAATGAAAGCCGAACATCACAACACAACCCACGTTGAAGGTAATCTGGACAATAGCTGTACTGAATACTCGTAATATTCGGAAAATATGTCAGTGTGAGGAAGAGGTCCTGTTTACCTCTAATCGGGCAAGAGGATGCCAATATCACCAAGTATTGCCCAGGCTCGGAATAAACATCCGCAGAAAATTTGAGTTCCGTGGTAGTTGTGTAGGGTATCGTATGTTCGGCCCCGTCCGAATATACTGCTCCGCTCACTGGTTTAATGTTACCACAATAGAGGGCGGTAATGTCGGATAATCGCTTTGAAATTTTACATGTAGTTTCGGTTATGGTCAAGGACGACACCTATAATTTTCGGTGATGATCAGTATATTTTTTGGAGGTAAAATTGACCCCCACTTAATTGTTGTATGATTTTTTCAAGCCCCTTCTATAGACCACAATTATAAGCCGAACATCACAACACATTACACGGGGAAGGGAATCTGGCCAAATATTTGAAAGCTGGAAGAATCAATTAAAACCGTTGTGTGTAAAATGACAAAAGTAGCATCTTATACATTATCACCATAGAAAAGAAGGGTAAGAAAGAGGAGTTGTTGGACTATGAATCGATAGTAAGCTAGAGTTCCGTGGTAGTTGTGTAGGGTATAATATGGTTGGCCCCGTTAACGATGTCTCAAAACTTCAATTTTTTTTAAATACTTGCGATCGGACTGGCTACATCCACACAAAATAGTAATAACCTCAATTTTATACTAAAAGAAGATTTGGCGCACCTGTCGAGTATGGGCACTTCCGCGGTCACCTAGACGACTTTCGGAGACAAAATTAACCTTTAAATGTTAAATAAATCAAAAACAATTATTTGTTTCTTTACAACTTACCATTACTACTTTTCTGTAGCATATATGAGTACTATAAGTGGTAACAGATTGAGAGCCTACGATTTTCATCCTTTGAGATAAACGCCACAAAAGGTCAATATCACGCGACTTCATATATACATGACTTTACAAATCATTGCTGGTAATTGGAAAACTCTGCGAATTGTGTGAATTTCTAACCGAATTGACCTTTAATGTATATTTTGTATAGAAAATATTCAAGAATTATCAATATTGACCTAACATTTATAATTGCCACATTTTTCACACGAAGTGGCTGTAATTTGTCCATTCCGGTTCGAAGATGATACAAATATATGTATATATTTTTAGCATATTGCCCATATATAGAGATCACTCCAACCGATCGATATAGAAATATCTTCTGATAAACAACACAGAATTTT
The DNA here is from genome assembly GCF_032173495.1 of Musca vetustissima. Lineage (NCBI taxonomy): Eukaryota > Metazoa > Arthropoda > Insecta > Diptera > Muscidae > Musca > Musca vetustissima. The sequence continues at coordinate 5,736 of NW_026879049.1, forward strand.
GCCAGACTCTATGAACATGTCGTTTATAGGGTCTGGCAGAATTATATTTGTACCTATACTGACCGGTACATAGCCAACAATGAAAGAACCAATCTCATTCAGGTATTTCCATTCGAAAAGTTTGTAAAGCTTTAATAGGATATTAGTTATTTTGAATATTTTCACTGCGTCTTCCAACAAATGCATAAATAATTTAAATTCCTGCAGAATAATCTAGCTCAATTATTTTTGACCGATTCGACCATTACTTAGAAATCGTCTTCCATAATATCAAATCAATGGCTAATTTTACCTAGTCAAGAGAGGTTTAAAGTGTCAATACAATTCAGTGCCCTCTGATAACATTCAACTTGTGTAATTGTTTAATAGAGAAGTCCATTTTTCCCGAAAAATATTGGCCGATCGTCTTAAGAACAGCAATTTATTTGAGTTATTTGAGCTACGACTATTGCTGCATTAGGATTAAAGTATAAATACCTACATATTTGATTCCGGAACACATTCAAATAGTTCTGATCTCCCAAGAATATTTGTGGCATATGTGGGGCCAATCTGTCACTAAAGACTAACTCCTACTAAAACCATGAAATATTTGTCCTAGACCCCCCTTTTAGTATATCGATCTTCGTAGCTGCATCGATCTAGCTATGTGTAAACATGGATATGTTGCGTGAATGTTCAGTTCTGGTCGGTTAATATTTAGAGGATCAAATGTATCAAAAATATATTTCTGTGACCACAATTATAACCTATGGATACATTGTCGCGTGCAAAAGTCGATTTCAAGACGGTATATCAACCAAAAATGGATTTTTAGACTTTTCGATTTTAGCCTTTGTCTAAAAATTCGACTTTTTGATCTTTGGATTTTGTTCTTTTTAAAATCAATATTCGACCTTTACTGACTAATGCAAAATCGTATTTTTGTGCAATTTGGGTTTTGTGACAATAAACAAAGTATTTATGAAGAAAATCGAAAGTCGATGTACTTATCCCTATTCTGGCCCCAACATCACATTAAACAGACATCACGATACACGGATACCACCGATACCGCCAAGACATTTGTGCTAAAATTTGCAAAATTTAAAGCGTATACATTTACTCGAAAATCCCTAATCCGGATAAGTTCAAAGCGTGTCCTACAGAAGTAGTTGATCATTGAATTGATGCCGATTATAGTGATGTATGTACTCGAATGTGAGAATTATACTAAACCAGTGAGCGGAGCAGTATAGTCGGACGGAGCCGACCATATGATACCCTACACAATTTACACGAAAATCTAACTTTCTGCGGTGTAGTTCTGAGCTTGGTATTGCTAATATTCAGTACAGCTCTTCTAATTACTTGTCCAGATTTCCTTCACAGTGGGTTGTGTGGTGAAGTTCGGCTTTCAATTGTGGTCTATAGATCGACTCGAAAAAAAAAACACAAAAAAGTTTTCGGTCCACTTCATCCCAATATTATCCTGGATCATACCTGGATCCTCATGGAAAATGTCAAAGCGATCAGCGCTATATTTCCGCCCTCTAGTGTGGGAATGGGTTACTAAATAATATATAAATACGTAAGCACCTGTAAATATTTACGTGCAACTCCCACATCCGAGTACATACGACAATGTAATTGGTGTCAATTTAAAGGTCAACCACTCCTCTTGTATTTACTATCAACTTCTCGGGTCTACGTCCTCTACGGGTAAATATATACGCCATAGAATACAAATTTTGTCGTTTTTCACACAAAAGTCATGGTCCATTTGACCCGCTAAATATTGACCGATCTTTATCAAAACAGACATGCTTATTCTTTGGCCCGATTCCCCTCTTCATGCAAAATTTCACGATGTTCGGGCCATTATTGGCCTCTGGAGCGAAAACGAAAAACCGACAAAAATTTAGTATTTGGTCCATTTCATCCCCTAAATATTAACCGATCTTTCCCAAAAGGGGTCTTCATTGGCCCGAACCCATCCTACATGCAAAATTTCGTGAAGATTGGTCCATAACTGTGGCCTGTATCGTGTTTACGAATTATAATGGACAGATGGACGGACGGACGGACACATATGTCTAGATCGACTCAGCTAGTCGAGATATGACGATCGGTATACTTAAAGGTGGGTCTAGGACCAATATTTCGCGGCGTTACAAACTCTTGGGGCTGCACAAAGTTATAATACCCTGACAACACAGTTGTGTAGGGTATACAAATTTACACGGGTCTACATTTGCTCATATTGTCTAATATTAACATTATCACACTTTCAAATGCCGATCATTATGACATTTTGCGTGTTCTGGATGAATTCTAAGTATGGCACCAATAGTTTATTAACACGTAAAAGGCGTATACATAGAATCACTTTCTGAGTCGATTTATGTATGATCCGAATGAGACGAAATTTGGTAGAGGCCACTTATTTGGCCCAAGGCAAAACCCTATTGAAATTGAAGAAAAACGTTTCAGATTTACGTATATATCTCATGTCCGATTTTATGTAAATGGTGCACTAAACCCTCATTTGTTGTCCCATTAAGACGAAATTTGGAATACCATACCGTATGGGGTCTATAATTACGCGTGTTAAATTTCGTGAAAATCAGTTGAAATTTAGATATAGCTCCCATATATGTTTTCGTCCGATTTTATATAAATGGAGCACGAGCGTTTCCAAATTTCTTCCGATTTACACGAAAGAGTGCATAGCCTAATTAATTAAGTATTTTATGATATTTGCCAAGTTTCGTTGAAATCGGATTAGATTTAGATATAGTTTAAGTACATATGTTCATCCGATTTTATGTACTGGTTCACTAAACTCCCACAGTTGTCCGACTCTGACGAAATATGGAATACCGTACTGTCTTGAGTCTAAAGTGACGAGTGTTAAGATTCGTGGAAATCCGTTCAGCTTCCATATATATTTTCGTTTGACTGTACCTTAACAGGAATCTTAGAAGAATCTCTTAAATATACAAAACTTGATGAAAGGTATTATATAGTGGGCTCCCTTTTGAACTATCCTTACTGGTTTATAAACAAATATTGTTCGAAAATATGCGGTTTGCATACACAAGTTTTCATAGGCCCGCCACTTTATTAATTTATATTAATAATCGTAGTCCAAACCAGAGCCAGATACGTACTATTTCTAATCGCGTGTAAAATTCGTGGAAATCGTGCCCGCCTGTCGAGAAAAGGATTTTGTTCTAATTACAAAAAATAAACAGCAACAAAATTATGTATTGTTATTTTCATCTTCTTGTCTTCAGAATGAAATCAATAATGTGGGGGAATCCCTTAAGTCCAGTGTTAACTATATAGGGTATCATATGTTCGCCCGATCGACTATACTGCTCACTGGTTTCAATATTGTTTTAGTTAAAAACGACTTTTTAGATTTTGTTTTCATGAAAAATAAAAATAGTGTTCGAAATAATTTTTGATTTAGCATGGCTAAGGCACGATACTAATTATTCAAAAATCAAAATTAATATTTAAGTTTACCTTTAGTAACGATTTAATCCATTAATGAATTTACAACAATATGTAAATTTCAATTTAAATCCATTGATATAAAAATTAAAAATTTATTTCTTTCATTTTCAGCACATTCACAATCCAATCATCATTATGTCGGTAAGTATTTTCTTTGTTTTCCATATATTTTTTTTACACAGTTTACCATTCTATTGTATATTCACTGTATGCATATAATTTGCATATTTAAATTTTATTTCGAATATCAAATTTATTTATCTTTGAAAACTTTTTTTCATTTCGCAAAATATTTGTTTTTCCATTCTCCGTACACAATCACGTAAAAGTTTCCCCTATTTTTATGCAATTTCCAAAACAACGATAACGAAAAATGCCTTCAGTTAAAATCGCGACGGCTTTTTGGCATTGTCTGTTGCACAAAACCAGAAAACGCTACAACGACGACGACAACGATGATGACGACGAGAAGTTTTGTTTTTTGCGCAAAACAAAAGAAACGCGAACATAAACATAAAAACGTCACGCACGCGCACTTGAGTTACAGCAACTACTGGTTAGTGGTGGCTGGCTGACTGGCTCGTTGTTGCATTCACCGAGCACAATGAATGTTTTTACAAAAAAAAGCAAACAACAACAAAAGAAAAGATGAGCAAAAATCGCAGTACACCGCAACCACCAACAATTGACAATGTGGCGCAACGAATGCGATTTAGCAAAAACAACAACAACAAAAGCAAAATAAAAATTCCCCCCCATCTCAGAACAAAAACAACAACTAAAACGCAAATAAACTTTTTTGTTGTTGTTGCTGTTGTTATTGTTGCTGTTGTAGTAGTAGCTAATTCCGTCTTTGGCAAATCCGTATCCACAAACAACAACACAAAAAATTGCATTGCAAATCGACACAATATCAGCAAATCTCAGATCTTTCTCTTTAACTCTCTTTGGTTATTTGTGGAAAGAATGAAAAGCTCTCATTTTTAAAAGAGAACTAAAGAGAATTCCCCATTCATGGTTGCCACATTTGAAGGTTTTCGATGGGATTTTTATATAGCGAGGGGAGCTCAAAATTTTTCAAAAATTCAAGTGTGTGAGAATCCACCATATGAAATGTTTAAAAACAACAAAAATCAGAGAACGAGCAGGACTGTTGTAGGATAAGAACTTGAAATATATTTATTTATATAGTCCTCTTATACATATAATGCCTCATAAGGTTATACACTATATAACAGATATTTTCTAAATCTACACCGAAAAATATACCGAATAGGGAAAATACATTTTAAAGGATTTCTATAGGCACATAGCTATACAAATATGTTCAATAAATGAAGACATTTCAATATTCTCTGCGAGGCGTTCTACAGATCTTCGATAGACCGAGAATACCCTCTATTTTTCCTATGGGTGGAATACCTTTAACAGTTATTTCATAGTCGGAATATTCTCACTAGACTTTCTTTCTTCGAATAGTTCTCTTAAATAGGTTTTCTATATATGAAGAACTCCTAATAAATAACATATGGGAATATTATATTACCATCTATAGGTCTGCTATAAAGGAAGACCATCTATATATAATCTGTACAAAACATTCTATAGATCAATTATAGATAGCTGCCATAAAAAAGCTATTCTGACGGAATATTGACACTTGATATTATCCTATCTACTCAGCTACTCAGGCTTTCCGATTTTTCAGAAATAAAAGGGATTTCATTCCGGGCATGGAGGCCTGCTCCATAGCTCGTCAGCGCTCGTTCTTGAGTTTATATCCAATGATAACCCTCTCACCGATTTTGTTGAAATTTTAAATGGGTATTTTTTCTGCTATGACAGTTGTTTTGGCCACCAGTGCATAGGTTTAATCCGGGAGGACATGGACCGCAGAAGTTGACAGCATATGCAAGAAGCATTGTTGACCATTAAATTGATACCAATTATATTGTTGTATGCACTCGAATGTGGTTATTATACGTAAATGTGTACAGTGGTCTACACATTCTGATATTGCTTTGTATGACCATAACCGCCCTAGAGGTCGGAAATGTCGCATTGTCACGGAATATAGATCCGCAGAATGTTAGAGTTCAGTGATGGTTGTATATCGTATCATATGGTCGGCTCCGTCCGACTATACTCCTCCGTTTCACAGAAAAAAATTCCAGATAAGTCTATATCTCGGTTTATTCAAGGGTCGAAATATCCAACCTGAGTGTGTATGGTTTGTTATTTCATTTTCTGCTTGCAGAAATTGACCAGGACTATGGGTCAACTATGGGTAACAAATCCCTACATCTGTCTTTGAAACGCATTGTCAGTAAAACTTCGCGTCTTTATTATTCTATATAACCCAATCCCGCCAACTAGACTTTATTTTCCATGTTTCAGCTGCGTACAGTAACACAGGACTTGCATATAAACCTTCTACTTGCCTTCTGTAGGTCCATCAATTTTATTTAGTAAAATATCTTGATCACTTATTTTATGAAAAGGTGTTAATGTTGTTGAGAGTGTGACAATAACAACACATAAATTGTATATGTCATACTCTCGCCAATCTATACATCCCTTGCTCTTTTAAATGTCCAAATGAAAATCTGTTAATGCTCCACTTACGTTCCACATTGAAATTTTTGCAATGGAATAAATTTTGTTAACATATCTCAATTAAAAGGTTTATTCTCTTATAGATTTTTGAAACAGATCAATGCAAGAGAGTTAATCAAAAATATTTTCATTGTAAGAGTTGGAGTTCTCTGATATTATGGATACTGAACATTTAATTCGCAGTAAGTCGTTAATTCGTCCATTCTCTTCTGTTACTACATTGGAGCACATTCTACTCCACCACACTCTTAACAGTTATTTCATTATTTCTCTCTCTCTCTCTCTTACTCCTTGCTGTCTCTTAAATCTCCCCCATTGTGTTGTGTGGGGAGACTCTCTAAACAAGTTTCATATTAACGGCGAATTGGCTACATTTTCTGCCTACTATTGTTGTTGTAGTTTACGTTTTTTGTTTGGGTTCTCTAATTTTTATTCAAATTCAATTACTCGATCGCTCACAAATTTCGTTTGAGTTTATTTAAATTTCTCCCAACTATTGACATCTCTTTTACTCACACACCATACTTATGGCGTTATCTTCGATTATTTTTTTATTCTATCATGAAGGGGGGAATTCCGTTATTGTGTTTGTTATAGTTGTTTGTTTAGCTAACACAGCCGACTATTTTGAATTTTAAGTAGCAGCAGTAGTTGTTATAGTGGCGTTGTTTCTCAATTCTTGTTATCATCGGAATGGGTGGAGTCTGTTGTTATAAGGCAGCCACTTAAATGCCTAGAAGTGCATGTGGAGCCTAAGCTAATCACCCAATGGGATTTGAGACGTTAGTAATTTAGATATCTATTGGATTTTGTAATGACACAATGAATGACAATTGAAATGAGGTTGTTTTAAACAGAAATTAGTAAGTATGTGTATATTGTACACAACAAACGATTGACAATTAAAGTACACATTAAATATTGAAGTGATGATACATTGAACATTTAGTAAAGCGATCGTCATGTAAGGATTGATCAATAATTCCATGGCCATAATATGGAGGTTATATTAAGTTTGAATACCTTTTGAAAATCATCGAAATAACTATTTCCGACCCAATATAGTGTAAATATTCTTTGAAAACGTGAAATATGTCCGTTTGTGAGCAATTCAACCGAATTGCATTCGATTCAATTCTATGGATAATAATCTGGTAGCAAATATCAACACCAAAAAATATTTATCTAATATTTAGGGTCGCCGCCATGTAACTTTCAATTTTTGTATTTGAATGATTTTCAAATGCTTCAACATTCGTCCATTATGGGTGGCTTCCATATTAATTTGTTATTTCGTTTCCAACACCTCTTCACATACGAAAACCTCTTCAAAATAAAATTATATTTCGATTAAGTTATATGTGCTTGCTGAAATCACTATAGATATTTGCAAATACATTCCAAATTTTTAGTTAATCCACCCCGTTGTTGGTGTTTTCTAAGTTCTATCCCAATTTTGCGGATTCTCGAAGTGTGAAAAACATTTTTACAGGAAAATTTGGAATAGCTCACATATTTCGATTTTTGAAGATTTTTCCCAACAAAGTGTTTCTAATTTGGCATTGCGGGTTCTCGTAGGATGAAAAACACCTGTAGTTACGTGTTGATTCGTTAATGAATGTAAACAAAGTGAATAAAAATGGGAAAAATTATTTTAACTAATTTTTATTTAGTAGAATATTCAGAAACTACAGAATTCAATGTTATGTCGTTAAGCACAAAATATTTTTTATTATTTATCTTAATTTATTCATATAATTTATTTACACAATAATAAATTGACGATCATATGTTTTTATATTTTTAACAATGTGACAGCATTTAAAAACGAACGAGAACGAATGAAGAATATGGGAATAAAAGATCGATTACATAAAGGAACGAAAATACTAACATGAATGAGGTCGGAAAAGGTAACTATATAGGAACCTAGTTCCTATGGTTCTTTTATCGGAATAGTTCCAACGAACTGGTTCGTTCCGGAACTACCCAACTCTACTATGCTCCACACACTACTGATGTGATAATACTAAATAGTCAGATAGATACCCTACCCAATTATGTTGTAAGAGTAATATAGCTTTATGTGGTCCCAAAAATTTGTAGCGCTGCAGCTTATTGTCCCAAGGCCAACCCTTTAGTATACCGGTGATATCTCGACTAGACATGTGTGTTCGTCCGTCTGCCCATTATAATATTGCTCATTTGCTGCAAGGCAGGGACAGAGGAACTTCTACAGCTTCTCAATTAGCGTCTAAACGAATTGAGATAGATCGCCAAAATTTTGCATAGAGTCGTCTTTTGTATGCAGGTCAAGTTCGAAGATGGACTTTATCGGTCCACGTTTAGACATAGCTCACATATAATGGTACCCCCCAATTTTCGGTATTTTGGGGTTCTTGAGCGCGTTTTTCAACCGAATTCGCTGAAATTTTATACATTGAGTTCTTATTGGGTACCAAATATCTCCACTAAAAATTATAAATATCGGTCCACTTTTCCTGGTACCTCCCATATCAAAATCAAAATTTTCTCAAACTGATTTGGTCCAAAGAAACATGGGGTCTAGAACCAATATTTCGATTAGGCACATTTTCGCTGTATCAGAGTGTATACACCCCCATTAGCCACTTGTTGGTATGTTCCCTATATCTGTCAATATATCTATTGTGGAGGGTGCCCAAAGTTCCGCCCGGCCGAACTTAACGCTTTTTCACACTGTACAGGCAACATGTATACCCGGTTCTGACTGGTTCCCATTTTTTGGTAAAGATCGGTTAATATTTAGGGGATGAAATGGATCAACATTTTTTTTCTCTGTGTGATTGTGAAAACCGACTACTATAGTTTTTTGCAAATAGAGAGCAGGACTTCTATGAGAGAGGCATTATGAAGCTACCTTTAAATTGGCAACAAATCATACAACAAAACGGTGCATATTTGGCCCAAATCGGACATTCCGAAGCATGTTAAATGAAGTCCTATATAAAAATAATGGATTTCCTTTTCCCAATCTAATATAAGGCGATATGCCAAATTATGGACCGATAAGGCTCAATTTCGCAAAACCTTCCATTGCCCTAATTATTAATTCGGTAGGTATTTTTATATAGGGTCAAGGCCTAAATGTGGGCCTATATAAGTTATTCTCCAACCTGGTGTTCTAGAGTTTCATCTCCGAAGGTAGAATGATTACACTAGATGGCTAAATCGACTAAATCGCCATAGAATTTCATACTTTGTAGGGTATAAACTGACAATTTCAAGTACAGAATATCCCCCATACTATGGTGGAATGCGGTTATACTATTTTAATATACAAAATGGGGATATATGGGGACTACTCCCAAAAGGGGGTGAATGAAAATATTTTTTGAGAGGGTGATCTGTTAACAAATACGACTACAAAATACGTAATTACAGCGAATTCGGTCGAAAAATACGCTCATGACCATTAAAATACCGAAAATTGGGGGTATCGTTATATGGGGTCTACCGGAAAAAGTGAGAACCCCAAAATACCGAAAATTGGGGGATCACCCTTATATTGGAGCTAGCAGAAAAAGTGAGCCGCTGTTTTTAATTCGGTTGAAAAACGAGCTCTAGAACCCAAAAATACCCTTTTAGAGAGGCCATTCCTTCACGTGTACCGATATATATTCCCTGATCAAGAATATATATATTAATATACCCTCCATACTATGGTACGGTATAACCTCCATTTATGAGTTTGAAGAAAAAATCTTTATATGGGTTAATATAAATTCAATTATATTAATGGAGGAGGTTGGATATACGAGATATCCTAAAATAGGTTAACTTGTCTATATATTTAAGTTTTTCTTTTATCTCACTAAAGAGTGAAAATATCTCAAAATATTGCCCAGGCTCGGGATATAGATACCCAGAAAGTTAACGTTTAATGGTAGTTGAGTAAGGTCGACTCCGTCCGGCTATACAGCTCTGCTCACTGGCTTTATAATTTGTTTGTTTTTGTTTTAAAATTTCCCTTTTAATTATTATATGTTGTTAATTGATAAAAACCTCGAACGAAAAAAAAAACAAATACCCCAAAATTTCGTCTCTATTAAGAACATATCTTTGGAAATTCATCGCCAACCAAAACAAAAAGAGACCTAACTAACCCTTTCAAATAACAAAACAGCATGTTATCGAATTCCTTTGGACCAACAAAACATGAAAAAAAAACTTCAATTTGTTGATGTCTGTTGCTCCATCAACACCACCACCAACAACAACAACAGCTCCTCAACATAGCGGCAGTAAGTCAAATCGACGAAACAAATTAACAAAACAGCTACCAAGACAATTAGTTACAGATAAACTTAACAATGGTGGATAAACGCCAAAAACGTAAATTGTTTTATGTTGAATTACAACAACAACAGCAACAACAAAAACGACAGTCAGAACAGAAACCCCAAGAAAAAAATTAAACAACAACAATAGTAACATTGAGACCAAACAACGAAAAAACGGTAGTGCAACAGTTAACAATTGTTGTTGTTGCTGGTGGTAGAAATCCCCCCGAAAAAAACAGAAGCTCTACTCCCAACATTTGTTGTTGTTGCTGTTTTTTTTTTCATTTGGTGTGGCACAATGCGTTTTACAAAAGATCCGACCGACCAACCGGCAGACCGACAAAACAAAATGTTGCCGTCATCTTTATCGGGGCAACACGATCAGTGTTTTATTTGATGTTATCTCATGGACATAATCTTTAGACAAAGATTTGTGAACAAAACTGTAGACGTGAAAACGCCAAAAGCCATCAGCCGGCAGCAGCAACAACAACAACTACATCAGCAAACAAACAAAAATAACAACAACAGCAGCAGCAACATCAAATGATGCTGCTGATGTTGATGATGAAGAGATGATGACAAGCGGCGGCAGACTCTTCTTAGCCAAAAGCTGACACAAAAGCTTCCCAGCTAGCCAGCCAGCCAGTCATTAAATGGATCGTCAACATAAAACCGACACACACGCACACATTTCTCTGTCAGCAGGCTATGCATCCATCCATCCAGCCGCCACCACCAAACCTCACTCCGCTACCAACTACCACTGCTGCTGACACAATTTCTGCCCATGGCCATGATGCTGGCCACCGGTGCTGGTGGTCATCGTTTAAAGACCAATTAAAATATGCTCTTCAAATAAAATCAAAATAACAGCAGCAACAACAACAACGGAATCCTTAAATAACAACTTAACTTTTGTGCCAGCAACAACAACATACTATTCCTGAGATTCCATCTACGTCCGTTTTGCTGAGGTATTTGCCTGCGCCATGAGCTTTAACTTTTGATCTTCAGTTCAATGGGGCCACTGTGAAAAATGCCGCCTTTTGCCCAGCCATCAATTCAGGGAATATTTGTTCGCCTTTTTGTATTACAACCAGAGTACACGGCTTGTGTAGGGTCTGTAACTTATGGAAATTTAACAATTGTTACACAGAGAAAAATATTACATTAAAAATGTCGTAAAGTCATGATGGTCCGAAGATTAAGTACCATCCACAAACAAAACCGCATCGCAGCAGTGGCATAGCTCTATATATTTCTGCAATGATCTATGGATCTACATTATTTTTTTTCAGAATGAAAATATTCTCTCTTATAAAATCGATTGTACCGATACGAGGATGTAAAGTCGAAACATGGATCTATATGGAAAATTTTCTGGGAAAATCTGGAGGATTTGTATCTTCTGAGAACCTGACCTTTATGTGGGAGCTAAATAACAATATTTTTGCGGTTAACAAAGAGAACCCTAACTGAGAAGTTGTCGCCACTAAATATGTGGATAGAACCTTGAAGAAAACTTCCAACACCGGCCGAGCGGAACTAAATACACCCTCAATCAAGTGGTGTGCATTTAAAATAAATAAAATCGGTCGGGCCCTTTATGCGTAGCCCGTGTCATTGTTTGCTAGTACCTGTTGTTTATGCTCTAAAAATAAATATTAAATTACAGGTTGGAATAGGGGTTAGGAAAGTTAAGCAGGCCCTTTTAAAAATACTTATTTTGAAAAGTTCTGTAAAGTAGTTCCTTATTAGCTAGGACACCGGAATGCCAAATTACAGTCACTTTGTCGAAATATTAACCAAAAGTGGATACAAATCTTCCAAACTCGAAAATATGGTTTGAATGAGGATCAAAAAATGGTCTTATATTTATTATTTTCGACATAGATATATCACAGCCTCCGCCGGAATTTCAAATTACAGAATTTTTGGCAGAAAAATGTGGTAAAACCTTCAACATACCGATCTCTATCGTGATTTCAATATACAGACGGATATGTCTAGAGTAACATTGCTGAGCCTGCAGCGAATTTTTTGAGGTATTGCAAACGGAATAACGAAGTATTCTCATTCCCAAAAATAGTTCTACACGCTTTAACAGTATCTTCTGAAGAAGATACACATTTTTCTTGATGTGGTGGTCGAAAAACCACTGAGAGTCCCCATTGTCATGGTACACAATAATTCGTCTTCTCTTGTTCGTTTTTCAAATTTCTCTGAAGACTTCTAGGCAAAAAATGGTCGTGTCCTACTCAAAAATGACTTCTTATGTTGCCTTTTTGCCTATTTCTGCCCGATTCTCAACGAGAACAATAATTTCTTAGGCCCAGGTGTCGAATCGAATGTATACTGGTGGAAGAAATGGTGATATGGTATATCACATATCAATCTTGCATTAAAAATAAATTCATATAACCAGTTTAAGTTCATCGATGCACTTTGATAATCCATATCAAAAATCGGACCGAGCTGACTATACGATACTCTTCACAACATTGGGTACATACAAATATCCTCATACCTGTCGATAGTACAGACATCATTTGGGAGACTTAAAGTATTGTATGAAATCGAGAAAAAAATTGAAAATAGCTACATCAAAAAAAAAATTGGATCGATTTCAGCAAAACTATACCAACTAACAAACGCCATTCTAGACTCAATTCAATGCGGTATCGGACGAACATGTAAATGGGAAATATATCAAAATCTGAACCTATTTTCACAAATTTTAATAGGGTTCGTATTTGGGCAAGATTCATTCAATTCGGATCATAAGAGCGACCTGCACTTGGTTTACAATTTTATATCAACAGAAGCACGGACATGTATAAATCTACTCAGCATATTTTATGTAACTATGGGCCTATCTCATTTCCATTTGCGTGTTACAAACATATGCATAAATACATAATTCGTTCACCACAGCATCGTCAAATCGGCGCTAAGATCGCCAAATAGGTGGGGAAATGCTTATAAAACCTAAAATCGTCACTACAATGTGAAAATGCGGCAAAAACCTTTAAAAATTTCAAATGAGGCACTACCTTTATACACTCTTTCGGTGTATATGTATTTCAACTTTCAAGGAACCCTTCACACCAAATTATAGCCGTATCGCTGGGAAAATACGGTTAACGGCTTCAAAATACCGAAAATGGAGATGCATTGTTTTAAAGGAAGCTATATCAAAACGTAGACCGATATTAATAATTTTTGGTAGTAAGATTTAATACCCCAGGAGAACCTGAAAAATAAATTTTTAACCAATTCGGTTGAAAAACCTGCCCAAAATACTAAATAATGGGAGCTACTCGGGAACTTGGTACGTTAATTTTTTAATCGATTTGAATCCAAAATTCAAAATTCTTGTATTGCTAAATCGAAATAGATTTTATTCTGATTAAGAATATATATCGCTGGCTTAAAATTAAAAGGCAATAAGTCCACTTTTTCCAAATATTGCGATTTTGATAAAGACATGTTCAAGAATTTACAATTATCTCATTCGTTCCTGTTGTTTTGTAGTGATGAGTATAGGTGCTAAGACCAATTAATCATGTGTCACTGGATTTTGTACTCTCCTGTAAAATTGTAAAATACACACTTAATGACTTTACAAGTTGATCCAGCGATATACTTTATAAATATTTTGAGGTTTTGCAAATGGAGTGACAAATTTAACATACAATTCCATCCAATGGTGAATGATGTCAATACAATACATTAAAAAGATAAAATTACAATACAATACAATGATACAATTAAGAAGATATTGGGACTATATATAAATCCGAATCAAATGAGGTACACTTTGTTTTAGGATATCTTTGGAGGTTTGTATAAATTGATCACACATATACTCGTATAGGATAGGAAATTATATATTATATTTAAATATATATAATATTTCTGATTAATAGATTTTGCAATGCAATTTCTCCAAGCGTATGTTGATGGAGGCGGAAGGAGAACATAATCCAACAGTAGTCACATGCCCTGTCAATTCGTGAATATACACAAGTTTGTCGTAAAATAATCAATTGTTTGCCATATTATATTGAACACACAGTGGTGAAAGGAAATTTGGAAAATTTGTTGTCCTCAGACATTTAAAGTTAGAAAAATTGCAAATATTCTAAGAAAAAATTCAAATTATTCATAAAAGAGTAATCAGACGCAAAAACAATGCGGGTATGTAAGCATATCTCTAAATCTTCAAAGTATTTATATCACAATTTTATAGTACGTTTACATTATACCGGATTTCATTAACACAGTCGGTTTCAATTGTCAATTCCATTGTGTATATGTCAAATAAATCCTTATGAAGTAGGTTAACCCAGTAAAAAGTTCTAATGTAAATGCCGTCTTATACACTAATATGAACAATAATGCTCTTCTAGTCGATATATCGGCTTTATACCCCAAGTGTCTAACCAATTTCATTCTAACTTTTCACATCATAAGAAATATCGGCTTCCTCCTTCTGGTATCACTACCACTAAATAGTCAACATTTTGCTGCATACGGAATATCCGACGTGATACCAACAAAATTGGACAAATCGAAAACTCTCACACAAAGATTTCGAAATTATATGAAGCGAATCAATATGAGCCAGAAATCCCTTTTTTGTTGTTGTCAGGAAGTGCATTTCAGACAGAGCAGATAAAACGTTACACATTACCATATTTTTCATACAAATATTTTCCATCATAGCAAACTACGGATATAACGAACTTTTTTTAAGCCGAACTATTTATTCGGTCCCAACATTCAGTTTTCATATATTTTATTTATTTTAATTTGATTATAACGAACTTGCTACAAATATACGTAATACTGATGATGACAATCCACCCAAAAGATAATTTTTACTCTAACGCTCTAATATTCACATAAAACTTTCAGCTGTAATGTCAAGTTCATTGAAGAAAAATAGAATCAGCTTAAAAATTGTCAAAAAGGACAGAAAACATACCAGTTCTAGCTGAATATACATTTTTTCAGCTTGGTCCCTACTAGTTCGCTATAACCGTACTCGACTGTTTAATTAAAATTGTCATAAAAACTAAATATGATTTTAGTATATAGTCGGAGTCGGGCGGAAAAATCGAACTTTCTGCGGATCTATATTCCGATCATGGGCAATATTTTTCGATATTTGCTCTCCCTTGAAAGTTTTGAGGTCAAAAATGTATGTTTTTACTTTAGGCACACTTGACCCGCTAAATATTTTTAATATAAAACCCATTCCCCGTGTAAAATCTGGGATGTTGTGAATTATAATTATGTCCTCTAAACCGAATATAAAATCTGACAAAAATACTTTTTTCGGTATATTTCATCCCATATATATCATCTGATCACTAACTTGACTCCAAACGGAACCTCATGTAAAATGCCATAGCGATCAGCCCTTCCGCCCTCTAAATCAATGTTGGGCAAAATTAAATCGAGAGCAAGAGTGTGCGAGCGTAACTGAGAATTCACCATTAAAAACGACTGACGTAAAGAGAAAAAAGAGAACATGTGTGTACCCATCGACCCTCAGTTACGGTAGCGTATATGGATAAGCATGCCTGCTCTAAATAATATCAGAATACGTAGACGCCTGTCAATATTTAAGTATAACTCTGAAATTCGCGTAGATTAGTGATGAATCTAATTGGTATTAATTTAAAGGTCAACAACTATCAACTTATGGGATATACTATTAACTTATGGAATCTATGTCCTTCAGTAATAAAAATTTACGGTATATAACGCAAATTTTGCCATTGTTCACACAAAACTCTGGGTTCATTTAAACTGCTAAATATAAACCGATTATCATGAAAAGAGTCATGCTTGTTCTCTGATCAGATGCCTTTTTCTGTGTAATATTTCGTGATGTTCGAGTCATAATTGGGGTCTCCAGAGTGTACAAAAACTATCAATATTGACTTAGATTTCAGGGTAGTCCCCACGTATTGGGTATTTTGAGGATTTTGATCATTAATGCTCATTGGATGACATATCTTCCTACCAAAAATTGTCAATAATAGCCAACTCTTTGCGACTGCCCCCAAATAACTATACTCCCCATTATTCGATATTTTGGGGGTTTGGGTACGCTTTTCAGAATCGGCTACAATTTTTTACTTTGAACTCTTTTTGGGTAACAAATCTTCTTCACAAAAATGTTCAATATTATTCCACTTTTGAGGATAGCACCCATATAACGGCACCTCTCAGATGACGGTATTTGAGGGTGTTTTTAACCGAAATGGATCCAATTATTTTCTCATTGCGTGTCAAATCTTTCTACCATGACATAGTAACGAACCCTCCATTATATCAATTTCATTTGTTTATTCTTGTATCTGCTTAAATACTGGTGATAATTTTTCTTGAAATCCACTGTGACTTACTCAAACCATTTAATAATATACAAAACCTTTAGTTATCGATTACTTATTGACTACTGTTGTTTGTTGTTACTGCGAACAACCGTTTATTGAATGTCATTTGCTATTGCAATGCTAAATATCTCCTTTCCACCTCGCGCAGCTAACCTATCGATAACTCATTTTAATATGGTTAAAACTATTTCATAAGCAGAAAAGCCAGCCCAACCGCATTGACAAACTAAAACTCTGCAAGTCAATAAGGCAAGGTAGGTAATGCAGTCAAACGATCGATCCTTTACTAACCAATCGTACAAACCTCCACTTGGTGGCCTGGTCTGGCTTGGTGGACTGGCTGGAATTCAACATTTATGCATACCAAACGTCCATTGTGGGTTATTAGGCTGTCGTCCCATTTGGTATGTTAAACGTGGCTTTTAATTTGAATGCGAGCGGCAAACGTTTTTCAACTTCAAAAAATGAGAAAAAGACTTTATTTAAATAGTTCACATATTTGGCATGTTCGGTGATTTTTTTCTTCCTTTTGACTGCTGGTGGGTAACTGCGTTACTGAGTGGAGTGGAGAGTTGTTGGGATTGGGTTTTACCTTTTTGGGTATCGAACTTATTTTATTCAAAAGTTTTTTTGTTTGCTTTGTTTTATTACTGTTTAGGTCAATTGTATAATTATAAAGTGATTTGTCAAGACATTATGTTTGCCCAAAGACACCGACAGGCAACTGGGAGAATTTATTGTATGCAATAATGAGCTATAGCGCCGAACAACGTTTAAAGAGGACAGAAGGGGATGTTGTCGGGGTCATTGAAATTATGCATTAAAAAAGTATTGTCAACAGATTTTTTTAATTATATTTTTCAAGGAGCACAAAAGCCGTGGAATTTTTAAATATTTTTTTTTATTCAAACAGTTGTTAAAGAATATCTTTTCCTATGAAAGGCGTGAATCTTTTAAAGAATATTTTTTCAGGGACCTACAAAGGCGCGGATTTTTTAAAGAGTATTTTTTCAGGGACCTAAAAAAGGCGTGGATTTTTTAAAGAATATTTTTTCAGGGACCTAAAAAAGGCGTGGATTTTTTAAGGAATATTTTTTCAGTGCCCAATACAAGGCGTGGAATATTTAAAGAATATTTTTTCAGTGCCCAATACAAGGCGTGGAATATTTAAAGAATATTTTTTTCAGGGACCTATAAAAGGCGTGGATTTTTTAAAGAATATTTTTTTCAGGGACCTATAACAGGTGTGGTTTTTTTAAAGAATATTTTTTCAGTGCCCAATACAAGGCGTGGACTTTTTAAAGAATACAAGGCGTGGACTTTTTAAAGAATATTTTTTGAGGGACCTATAAAAGGCGTGAATTTCTTAAAGAATATTTGTCAAGGGCTTTCAAAGTAAAAGGCGTGGATTTTTTAAAGAATATTTTTTCAGGGACCCATACAAGGCGTGGATTTTTTAAAGAATATTTTTTCAGGGACCTATAAAAGGCGTGGATTTTTTAAAGAATATTTTTTCAGGGATCAAATCAAGGCGTGGATTTTTTAAAGAATATTTTTTCAGGGACCAACTCAAGGCGTGGATTTTTTAAAGAATATTTTTTCAGGGACCTATAAAAGGCGTGGATTTTTTAAAGAATATTTTTTCAGGGACCTATAAAAGGCGTGGATTTTTTAAAGAATATTTTTTCAGGGACCTATAAAAGGCGTGGATTTTTTAAAGAATATTTTTTCAGGGACCTATAAAAGGCGTGGATTTTTTAAAGAATATTTTTTCAGGGACCTATAAAAGGCGTGGATTTTTTAAAGAATATTTTTTCAGGGACTACCATAAGGCGTGGATTTTTTAAAGAATATTTTTTCAGGGACCAACTCAAGGCGTGGATTTTTTAAAGAATATTTTTTCAGGGACTACCATAAGGCGTGGATTTTTTAAAGAATATTTTTTCAGGGACCAACTCAAGGCGTGGATTTTTTAAAGAATGCTTTTTCAGGGACCTATAAAAGGCGTGGATTTTTTAAAGAATATTTTTTCAGGGACCTATAAAAGGCGTGGATTTTTTAAAGAATATTTTTTCAGGGACCTATACAAGGCGTGGATTTTTTAAAGAATATTTTTTCAGGGACCTATACAAGGCGTGGATTTTTTAAAGAATATTTTTTCAGGGACCTATAAAAGGCGTGGATTTTTTAAAGAATATTTTTTCAGGGACCTATACAAGGCGTGGATTTTTTAAAGAATATTTTTTCAGGGACCTATAAAAGGCGTGGATTTTTTAAAGAATATTTTTTCAGGGACCTATAAAAGGCGTGGATTTTTTAAAGAATATTTTTTCAGGGACCTATAAAAGGCGTGGATTTTTTAAAGAATATTTTTTCAGGGACCTATAAAATTCGTGGATTTTTTAAAGAATATTTTTTCAGGGACCTATAAAAGGCGTGTATTTTTGTAAAGAATATTTTGCCAGGGACCTATAAAAGGCGTGGATTTTTTAAAGAATATTTTTTCAGGGACTACCATAAGGCGTTGATTTTTTAAAGAATATTTTTTCAGGGACTACCATAAGGCGTTGATTTTTTAAAGAATGTTTTTTCAGGGACCAACACAAGGCGTTGATTTTTTAAAGAATATTTTGCCAGGGACCTATAAAAGGCGTGGATTTTTTAAAGAATATTTTTTCAGGGACCAACACAAGGCGTGGATTTTTTAAAGAATATTTTTTCAGGGACCAACACAAGG
>NW_026879050.1:0-26119 GCF_032173495.1 Musca vetustissima
AAATCCCCGCCTTGTATAGGTCCTTGAAAAATATTCTTTAAAAAATCCACGCCTTGTGTTGGTGGCTTGAAAAAATATTATTTAAAAAATCCACGCCTTGTGTTGGTGGCTTGAAAAAATATTATTTAAAAAATCCACGCCTTGTGTTGGTGGCTTGAAAAAATATTCTTTAAAAAATCCACGCCTTGTATAGGTCCTTGAAAAAATATTCTTTAAAAAATCCACGCCTTGTGTTGGTGGCTTGAAAAAATATCCTTAAAAAAATCCACGCCTTGTATAGGTCCTTGAAAAAATATCCTTTAAAAAATCCACGCCTTGTATAGGTCCTTGAAAAAATATCCTTTAAAAAATCCACGCCTTGTATAGGTCCTTGAAAAAATATCCTTTAAAAAATCCAAGCCTTGTATAGGTCCTTGAAAAAATATCCTTTAAAACATCCACGCCTTGTATAGGTCCTTGAAAAAAAATATTCTTTAAAAAATCCACGCCTTGTATAGGTCCTTGAAAAAAATATTCTTTAAAATATCCACGCCTTGTATAGGTCCTTGAAAAAAATATTCTTTAAAAAATCCACGCCTTGTATAGGCCCTTGAAAAAATATTCTTTAAAAACTTTACGCCGTACATTGGTCCTTGAAAAAATATTCTTTAAAAACTCCACGCCTTACATAGGTCCTTGAAAAAATATTCTTTAAAAAATCCACGCCTTGTATAGGTCCTTGAAAAAATATCCTTTAAAAAATCCACGCCTTGTATAGGTCCTTGAAAAAATATCCTTTAAAAAATCCACGCCTTGTATAGGTCCTTGAAAAAAATATTCTTAAAAAAATCCACGCCTTGTATAGGTCCTTGAAAAAAATATTCTTTAAAATATCCACGCCTTGTATAGGTCCTTGAAAAAAAATATTCTTTAAAAAATCCACGCCTTGTATAGGTCCTTGAAAAAATATTCTTTAAAAAATCCACGCCTTGTGTTGGTGGCTTGAAAAAATATTCTTTAAAAAATCCACGCCTTGTATAGGTCCTTGAAAGAATATTCTTTAAAAAATCCACGCCTTGTATAGGTCCTTGAAAAAATATTCTTTTATAATAAAAAATCCACGCCTTGTATAGGTTTTCTTCAACCAAATTTAAATTTTTATTTTGTTTCACTGTGCCATATCCTGAATATCCTTTGAGTTCTGCTAAATTTTCAAAATTCCCAAATTGAAAAAAAAGAATCATGAAAAACTAAGTCTTCTTTCGTTCACTCCATTTAATACGATTTCTTACAAAGACCCGGCATGCCTTATGTTGCTGCAGCTGTCGTTGTTGCATGCCACATCTTTGCTACGCATTGATGTGTGATTTATTTAATCAATTTAGACAAGTTGTAGTGATACTCTGATTTTCGATATGATTTATTTTTATTATCCCATCTCATCCCGTTTATCTATTTCATTTCAGTTTCGATATTTTATATTTTCATTTTCCAAAGATTGACATGACATGACACGGCATGCATTATGGAACGTACGATTCGTATGACATACTTATCTATGAATAATATGTGTGCTTGTGTGTGGACATTCAGTGGAATATGATTGTGAGACGGGAGAGTCATGGTGCGTGTGTGTGTGCGCGTCCTCTCATGACAGGACATCAGGACATGCACTTAACATAATTGGATTAACATTCATCGTTATGGCTTGTAGTGATACATTGGCATTCGCAAACACACACACATGTATGTATATCTGTATGTGTGTGTGTGTACACATATATTTAGATAAGCATACACCTACCACAGACAATTACAATGGATGATATGATGATGATGTCCTTGAGCCACTTTTTTATGGGCGGAGTTTATTTTTTTGCATTGTAAACAGAGTAGCCATTAAGTGGCTCGATGGTTGGTTGGATTGGTTCGGATGCTAGCTTAGTGTCCGCTTGTAATAAATATGGATTTTGTCCATATAAATGTGTGACTAAATGATGGATGGATAGAATGGAATGAATGTGATATCTGTGTTTTTTTTTGTGTCGAAGGATTATTTGTGGAAGTCAATAATATTATCCTTTGTTTACCATTAAGTGGCTGGCTGTTGACTTACGAATCTCAGCTAAATTGCTTATGGGGCTATCAATCTCGACTCAATGGGATTATGAGATGAATATGAGTGGGTATTTTTCTTTCGTTTGTCAAGAAAGTGAACAATGAAGTAAACGAGGTTGGAGTATTCTTGAGGAGAACACTAAGAATACTACTTGACAAGGAGAATTTTTGGAATAATTTAAAAAAGGATATTTTTGTAAGAATATTTTTTGGGGATAAAAACAGGCGTGGATTTTTTAAAGAATATTTTTTCAAGGACCTATACAAGGCGCGGATTTTTTTAAGAATATTTTTTCAAGGACCTATACAAGACGTGGATTTTTTAAAGAATATTTTTTCAAGGACCTATACAAGGCGTGGATTTTTTAAAGAATATTTTTTCAAGGACCTATACAAGGCTTGGATATTTCACAGAATATTTTTTCAAGGACCTATACAAGACGTGGATTTTTTAAAGAATATTTTTTCAAGGACCTATACAAGGCGTGGATTTTTTTAAGAATATTTTTTCAAGGACCTATACAAGACGTGGATTTTTTAAAGAATATTTTTTCAAGGACCTATACAAGGCGTGGATTTTTTAAAGAATATTTTTTCAAGGACCTATACAAGGCGTGGATTTTTTAAAGAATATTTTTTCAAGGACCTATACAAGGCGTGGATTTTTTAAAGAATTTTTTTTCAAGGACCTATACAAGGCGTGGATTTTTTAAAGAATATTTTTTCAAGGACCTATACAAGGCGTGGATATTTTTAAGAATATTTTTTCAAGGACCTATACAAGACGTGGATTTTTTAAAGAATATTTTTTCAAGGACCTATACAAGGCGTGGATTTTTTAAAGAATATTTTTTCAATGACCTATACAAGGCGTGGATTTTTTAAAGAATATTTTTTCAAGGACCTATACAAGGCGTGGATTTTTTAATGAGTATTTTGTCAAGGACCTATACAAGGCGTGGATTTTTTAACGAATATTTTTTCAAGGACCTATACAAGGCGTGGATTTTTTAAATAATAAATAAAGAATATTTTTTGGGGAGCAATACCTGGCGTGGATTTTTTAAAGAATATTTTTTGGGGAGCAATACCTGGCGTGGATTTTTTAAAGAATATTTTTTGGGGAGCAATACCTGGCGTGGATTTTTTAAAGAATATTTTTTGGGGAGCAATACCTGGCGTGGATTTTTTAAAGAATATTTTTTGGGGAGCAATACCTGGCGTGGATTTTTTAAAGAATATTTTTTGGGGAGCAATACCTGGCGTGGATTTTTTAAAGAATATTTTTTGGGGAGCAATACCTGGCGTGGATTTTTTAAAGAATATTTTTTGGGGAGCAATACCTGGCGTGGATTTTTTAAAGAATATTTTTTCAAGGACCTATACAAGGCGTGGATTTTTTAATGAGTATTTTGTCAAGGACCTATACAAGGCGTGGATTTTTTAACGAATATTTTTTCAAGGACCTATACAAGGCGTGGATTTTTTAAATAATAAATAAAGAATATTTTTTGGGGAGCAATACCTGGCGTGGATTTTTTAAAGAATATTTTTTGGGGAGCAATACCTGGCGTGGATTTTTTAAAGAATATTTTTTCAAGGACCTATACAAGGCGTGGATTTTTTAATGAGTATTTTGTCAAGGACCTATACAAGGCGTGGATTTTTTAACGAATATTTTTTCAAGGACCTATACAAGGCGTGGATTTTTTAAATAATAAATAAAGAATATTTTTTGGGGAGCAATACCTGGCGTGGATTTTTTAAAGAATATTTTTTGGGGAGCAATACCTGGCGTGGATTTTTTAAAGAATATTTTTTGGGGAGCAATACCTGGCGTGGATTTTTTAAAGAATATTTTTTGGGGAGCAATACCTGGCGTGGATTTTTTAAAGAATATTTTTTCAAGGACCTATACAAGGCGTGGATTTTTTAATGAGTATTTTGTCAAGGACCTATACAAGGCGTGGATTTTTTAACGAATATTTTTTCAAGGACCTATACAAGGCGTGGATTTTTTAAATAATAAATAAAGAATATTTTTTGGGGAGCAATACCTGGCGTGGATTTTTTAAAGAATATTTTTTGGGGAGCAATACCTGGCGTGGATTTTTTAAAGAATATTTTTTGGGGAGCAATACCTGGCGTGGATTTTTTAAAGAATATTTTTTGGGGAGCAATACCTGGCGTGGATTTTTTAAAGAATATTTTTTGGGGAGCAATACCTGGCGTGGATTTTTTAAAGAATATTTTTTGGGGAGCAATACCTGGCGTGGATTTTTTAAAGAATATTTTTTGGGGAGCAATATCTGGCGTGGATTTTTTAAAGAATATTTTTTGGGGAGCAATACCTGGCGTGGATTTTTTAAAGAATATTTTTTGGGGAGCAATACCTGGCGTGGATTTTTTAAAGAATATTTTTTGGGGAGCAATACCTGGCGTGGATTTTTTAAAGAATATTTTTTGGCCATCAATACAAGGCGTCGATTTTTTTTAGCAATCGAGAAAAAATTAATGGATTTTCTGAATCAATATGAAAAAACAAAAAAATATCAAAATCCGAACCCTTGAATGCACCTTGAACGACTAGTTTAAGCATCATTATCTACGTTAATAAGCTACGCATCATTTGCTCTATATTTCAATGGGTGTATATTCTGATATCCTTTTCATAAAACACAAACAGAAAAATCTTCCACCCTAGACCATGACTATGAATAAAGGAGGAAAAATTTTATTTGCAACGAAAAATAAATAAAAGCGGGAACATAACACCTGTCAATAGCGAGAATCTCATTAAAGAGTAATTTAAAGATATCAAGTTGCGTGTTTACTATCCCAATGTTTATTACGATATTTTTTTATGCAGGTCTTCAATGCCGTTAGTTGTGTTTTTCTTCGTTTTTTCTGTGCACTTTAATAACGCCTTGTTTTCGTTAGCAATGATAGATGCAATTTTTCACATTTACAGAAAAGGTGACCAGTCCACTAACCATTTGAAAAAAAAAAAAATCACAAACAACATCCACGCCTTTTATAGATCGTCGCAGATCGGCCCATAGATCTTTCGGAGAAAAATTTCTCTCAAACACTCCATGAGCTGCCTCATCTGCTTGCGCAAGTACACATGCTTCAGATCCATATAACAGCACGTGGAGTATCAGCGTCTTGTAGAGTGTGAGTTTGGTCTGGCGGGTGGTGGCCTTGATTTTGAGTTGTTTGCTCAGACCATAGTAGCATCTGTTGGCCATCACAATCCTTCTCCGAATTTCAAAACTGGTGTCATTCGTGTTGTTTATGTCGGTACCAAGGTATATAAAATCTTTGACTACCTCGAAGCTGTAGTTCTCACGTTCCACAGTTGGTCCGAGTCTATTGGACGTTTTGCGCGTTGATACCATCAGCTTGGTCTTCTCGCCGTTTACTGCCAGACCCATTTTGGCAGACTCCATTTCCAGCAGGTTTTGATCACACGACAAACTGTCACCTTGTCTGAATCCTCGTTTGGTATTATAGGGCTCCAGTAGATCCTTTCCGACTTTAACTGCTGATGTTATGCCATTTAAAGATATCCTGCATAGCCGTATTAATTTTGCAGGAATTCCAAACGCAGACATGGCTTTATACACCTCTGAACGGATAGGGCTGTCGAATGCGGCTTTATAGTCGACGAATAGGTGGAATGAGTCGATTTGTTTTTCGTGGGGTTTTTCCAGGATTTTTCGCAGAGTTAAAATCTGGCCAATGGTGGATTTGCCAGGTCTGAAGCCGCATAATAGTAACCATTGGCTTCAGTCGTTCACACAGTACGCTGGATAGCACTTTATATGCGATGGGAAGGAGACTTATTCCTCTATTGTTGGCATATATCGTCTTGTCTCCTTTTTTGTGCACGGGAAACAGGATTCTGAGGTTCCGATCATTGGGCATGCATTCTTCTAGCCGAATTGTGCTAATCAGCTGGTGCATCCTCCTTAACAGCATCTGACCTCCAGTCTGCAATAGTTCGGCTGGTAACCCATCGGCACCTGGTTTATTATTCTTCAGCCGATTTATTGCTATTCTGACTTCATCTTGGCTAGGTCGTATACACTCTATACCGTCATCTATTATTGGTTCTGGGGTATCCTCTTCACCGCTACTATGTGATACCAGAAGTTTTTCAAAAAGCTCCATCCAGATCCTCAGCACGCTTTCTGTATCTGTCACCAGATTTCCTTCTTCATCTCTACAGGAGAAAGTGCCTGTACCAAAGCCTTCGGTTTGAAGTTTTACCCGTTGGTAGAATTTTCGATCTTCATTCTGACTCAGCTCACGCTTTTCTTGTTCTTTCTTCTTTTTGAAAATACGTTTCTTTTCTCTCCTTTTCTGCTGATAGTTCTACATCGCATTACGTGTTGCTACTGCCCGCAGGGTTGCCCTATACGCTGCGTTTTTCATATCCTGATCGTACCACGGATTTCTTGATGGTGGTCTTTTGTACCCAAGTGTTGCTTTTGCTTTGTAGGGAGTGGACAATTCTCTGCCACTATGCTTCTATATTATTATCGGGACAAGGGGTGCTTTCGTCAAGCAGTTGGGTAAGTTGAGTGGAGTAGGCATCTGCTATCTGTTGTGTTTGCAGCTTTTCGAAGTCGAGTTTCCGTGTTACATTAGATGCCACCTTTGCTGCTACATTAAGACGGGTGCGAAACTTGGCTGCCACAAGGTAATGTTCCGAATCGATATTCGCTCCTCGTCTTCCGTCTATCACAACATGGTCAATTTGATTTCTCGTTGCTTGATCAGGAGAAATCCAGGTGGCCTTGTGTATATCAACATTCTTGAATTTGATGCTGCTAACTACCACGTTTTTTGCTGCCGCGAAGTCAATCAACGTCATGCCGTTGTCGGAGGTTTCTTCATGAAGGCTGAATTTTCCGACGATGGGGCCAAAGATATTTTTCCTTCCGCTTTTTGCATTAAAATCTCCTAGCAGTATTTTAATGTCATGGTCAGGGCATCGATCCTATGCTGTTTCTAGGCGCCCAGAAAATTTGTCTTTGGTCTGTTCATCTTTATCTTCGGTCGGAGCATTGGCGCAAATGAGACTGATGTAGAAGAACTTTGCTGTTATATGGATTATAACAATTCGCTCATCTACTGAAGTGAGTCAGGAGACGAGGCCTTTTATTCTCCTGTTAACCATAAATTCGCAGCCAAATTCACGTCTCGTTTCATGGCTGCTATAATACAGTGCGTAATCGTCTGATTTACTTACGCCTGTCCCTTTCCACAGCTTTTCCTATAAGGCAATAATATCGGCTTTGTACTTGTGGAGTACATCCGCCAAAGGGAGAACTGCGCCTGTTCTGTACAACATGCGCACATTCCAAGAGCAAATTCTCAGATCGTGGTCCTTTATACGTTTGCGAGGGTCGTCAACATTAGGGGGGTTTGGTTTTCTTTTTCTTTGCTTTTTTATAGTAAGTTCGGTTTTCCGAGTGTGGGCAAATAACCCGACTCCACAACCCATTTTTATAGCTCTTATGGGTGAAATCGTGGCACATAGTAGCTCACTATTTCATCGGGTGTTGTAAATAGCTACCCAAGGTGGCACCGCGGGGAGGTCAGTGTCCACAATTGAGAGGTACTTCGCCATGTTAAAGCCAATCAGAGCCGTTGTTTGGTATCTATCATCCCCTACGCCACCCTTGAAAAAATATTCTTTAATAAATCCACGCCTCGGATGGTGCTTGAAAAAATATTCTTTAATAAATCCACGCCTCGGATGGTGCTTGAAAAAATATTCTTTAATAAATCCACGCCTCGGATGGTGCTTGAAAAAATATTCTTTAATAAATCCATGCCTGTGTTGCTCGTTGATAAAATATTTTTTTAATAAATCCACGCCTCTGATCGTCCTCAAAAAATATTGATTAAAAAATCTTCGCCTTGTGTTCTCTGGTCCTCAAAGAAATAGTCTCTAAAAACCCACATCTTGCAAAATTAACCTTTATGGTCACCTTTCTTTCTTCATCATCTTCGTCACGAAAGCCTGACTGATAGCTTTCCATTCCTTGTGCTATTTTCTATTTTTTGTTCTTAACTCACACCATCACACAACACTGCACTTTATGAATACCATCCTCATCATCATCATTGCCAGGCATCATAACAAAAGTATGAAAGTTATTCCAAATGTAAATTTAAATTATATTTATTTATTCCAGCGAAACGAAGGAGAAACGGTAAAAGGATCCAGCCAGCCATCCATCCATCCGCACTTTGATGCCACCACTTCAGCATTCATCAGATAGCAAAGATGAAAAGCACGAATCCAAACAAGGCGAACTAATCACATTCGTTCGTAGGTGTTGAAATGCAAAGACGGCGAATGAAATGAATCTCTCAAGTAACGAAATGAAGCAGCTCGGCAAGATGAAGGTAAGTGCGGAATAAGTTTTTGCCAAAAAGAATTTCATTACATTTCTTGAGGAAGGGTTTGAAAATTTCTTGTAATTTTTTTTTGCAATCTAAATTACATTTCTTAGTCTGCGAATAAAGTTAATTTTTGTTAGTTCGCAATGAGAGGAGATACAGATACACATATGAACCTGAATATATATATATATATATATACATATATATGTTCGTAGATGAGATAGGGTGGTGTTTAAATAGGCAAACAAAGTATTCATTCTAAGGTGTGTGCGAAGGTCACAAAAATATATGTCAATGGGAAAAATACTCGAAGTTCCTCCCCTTTTTCGAAATCTAAAATATACTCCCAACTGAAATCTTTTCCCACATGTTATTGTCGTTCTTCTAATTTTTTATTGTTTTGTTATTAGCTCCAAATTGTATATAATAGCTTCTTTCTTGTCTAATCATGCGTGTCTACATCCATTGCAGTTGTTATCTTTTTCAGGTCAGGTCAAAGATGCGATTATATCCTGTCCGGAAGATTTCATTAAAAATGCCATTTTACTTCTTAATCTGTGTGTAAATATTGGTAAATCTATATTTACACAGATTGAAAATATTATAATTGTTGTTGTTGTTGGCCATGATGTTATTTGTGTGAAGATGTGCATGGCATATATACAACGAATAAACAAAATATTAGGGTAGTCCCTACAAAAATATTCTTTAAAAAAACCCCCTGGTATTAGTCGCCAGAAAATATTCTTAAAAAAATACACGTCTGTTGCTTTATTATTATTTTCAGCCGATTAATTGATATTCTGACCTCATCTTGGCTAGGTGGTATATACTCTATACCGTCATCTATTATTGGTTCTTGGGTATCCTCTTCACCGCTACTATTTTATACCAGAAGTTGTTCAAAATCCTCCTTACAGATCCTCAGCACGCTGTCTGTATCTGTCATCAGGTTACTTTCTACATCTCTACAGGAGGAAGTGCCACGCCTTCGGTTTGGTGTAGAACGATGGTAGAATTTTCGGACTTCATTCCGACTCCTGTACACCTCGATTGGCTCACGCTCACGTTTTTCTTGTTCTTTCTTCTTTTTTTTCTGAAAACACGTTTCTCCTCTCTCCTTACTTGTCTTATACACTGCGTTTTTTTAATATTCTTTAAACAAAAAAAAAAAAGAAAATACAAGCCTGGTATTAGTCGCGATAAAATATTCTTTTAAAAATCCTTACTTACTTACTTAGCTGGCTTGTTACAGAACGGCCCGTAGATCTTTCGGAGAATTTTTCTTTCAAACACCTCAAGAGCTGCCTCATCTGCTTGCACAAGTACCCATGCTTCAGATCCATATAACAGCACGGGTAGTATCAGCGTCTTGTAAAGTGTGAGTTTGGTTTGGCGGGAGGTGGCCTTGTTTCTAAACTGCTTACTTAGACCATATTAGTATCTGTTGGCCATCACAATCATTCTCCGAATTTCAAAACTGTTGTCATTCGTTTTATTTATGGCGGTGCCAAGGTATACAAAATCTTTAACTACCTTGAAGCTGTAGTTCTCAAGTTCTACAGTTGGTCCGAGTCTACTGGACGTCTTGCGCGTTGATACCATCAGCTTGGTCTTCTAGCAGACTCCTTCTCAATTTGTTCAAAGGTGTTACCGCTGTTACCGCTCTCAATGTTCGACCCATTATGTCGATGTCATCGGCGTAGGCGAGTAACTGGTGTTGTTTCGTGTACAGAGTGCCATTTCTGTTCACCTTTGCCTCTCGTATGACCTTTTCCAGTAGGATGTTAAAAAGGTCACACGACAAATAGTCCCCATGTCTGAATCTTCGTTCGGTATTGAAGGGTTCCGAGAGGTCTTTTCCGACTTTGCTGATATTGTGCCAGTTAAAGTTATCCTGCATAGCCGTATTAATTTTGCAGGAATGCCGAGCGCCAACATTGCTTTAAACACTTCTGTCAGAGCGCAGAGTGAAAATCTGGTCAATGGTGGATTTGCCATACCGATCGTACTATGGGTTTCTTGATGGTGGTTTTTGGTACCCATGTGTTGCTTTTACTTCAGTTTGTAGGATGTGGGCTATTCTTTGCCATTGTGCTTCTATATTATTAACGGGACAAGGAGTGCTTTCGTCAAGCAGGTGGGTAAGTTGAGCGGAGTAGGAGGTCTCGGCTAATTGTTGTGTTTGCAGCTTTTCGACGTCGAGTTTCCATGTTGCGTTAGATCGCACCTTTGCTACTACATTAGGACGGGTGTGAACATTGGCTGCCACAAGGTAATGGTCCGAATCGATATTTGTTCGTCGTATCGATCCAACGTCTAAAACACTGGATGAATGCCTTTCGTCTATAACAACGGGATCAATTTGATTTCTCGTTGTTCGATCGGGAGAAATCCAAGTGGCCTTGTGTATATCGGTATGCTTGAATATGGTGCTGCTAACTACCATATTTTTTGCTGCCGCGAAGTCAATCAACCTCATGCCGTTGTCGGATGTTTCTTCATGAAGGCTGAATTTTCCGACGGTGGGGCCAAAGGTATTTTCCCTTCCGATTTTTGTCATGACGAGGGCAGCGATCATATGCTGTTTCTAGGCGCTCATAAAATATGTCTTTGGTCTGCTCATCTTTGTCTTCGGTCGGAGCATGGGCGCAAAGAAGTCTGATGTAGATGAACTTCGCTGTTATGCGTATTATACCAATTCTCTCATCTACTGGAGTGAATCTAGAGACGAGGTCTTTTATTCTCCCGTTGACCATAAATTCGCAACCAAATTTATGTCTCGTTTCATGGCAGCTATAATATAGTGCGTAATCGTCTGATTTACTCACACCTATCCATTTCCATCGCATTTCCTGTAAGGCAATAATATCGGCTTTGTACTTATTGAGTACATCCGCCAAAGCGAAAACTGCGCCTGTTCTGTACAAGGTGCGCACATTCCAAGTACAGATACGCGTATTGAGGTCCTTTATACGTTTGCGGGGGTCGTCTACTTTGGGGGATTTGGTATTCTTTTTCTTTGTTTTTTTTCCGAGTGTGGTAACTAATACGACGCCTCAACCCATTTTTTTAGTTCTTATGGGTGAAATCGCGGCACATATTAGCTCACTATTTCAACGGGTGATGAAAAATAGCTACCCAAGTTCATACCGCGGGGAGGTCAGTGGCCACAATTGAGATGAAAGAGAGACCAAGACAAGCCTGGAATTCTCCATGTTAAGGCCAATCAGATCTGTTGCTTGTTATCTATCATCCCTTACGCCACCTTTAAAAAAATCCTCGCCTGGTATTAGTCGCGAAAAAATATTCTTTAAAAAATCCAAGACTATTTCAGGATCTTGAAAAAATATTTTTAACCAGTGAGCGGAGCAGTATAGTCGGACAGGGCCGACCATACGATACTCTACACAACTACCACGAACTCTAACTTTCTGAGGATGTTTATTCCGAGTCTGAGTAATATTTCGTGATATTTGCCCCCTTACGCCCGTTTAGAGGTCAACAACACCTCTTCCTTACTTTTTCGAATATTCAGTACAGTCCTTCTAATTACTTGTCCAGATTACCCTCAAGGTGGGTTGTGTTGTGATTTTCGGATTATATTCGACTCGAAAACACACAAATTAAGTTTTCGGTCCATTTCATCCCAAAATGTTAATCTGATCATCACCAAAAATTGTAGGCGTTGTCCTTGACCATAACTGGAACTTCATGAACAATTTCAAAGCCATCAGCGCGACATTTCCCCTCTAATGTGGTAATGGGTTACTAAATAATATTTGAATACGTAAGCACCTGTAAATATTTGACTGTAACTCCTACATCTGAGTAGATACATCACTATATTTGGTATCAATTTAAAGGCCAACCACTCCTCAGGAGTAAATATATATGCCATAGTATACAAATTTTGTCATTTTTCACACAAAAGTCAGGGTCCATTTGACCCGCTAAATATTGACCGATCTTTATCAGAACATGCATGCTTCTCCATGCCAAAATACGCGGTGTTTGGGCCATAATTGCGGCCTCTGGAGCGACCGCAAAAACCGACAAAAATAATGTCTTTGGTCCATTTCATCCTCTAAATATTAACCGATCTTTTCTAAAAACAATAGGGGTCTTCATTGGCCAGAACCCATCCTACATGCAACATTTCGTGAAGATTGGTCCATAACTGTGGCCTGTATCGTGTTTACAAGTTATAATGGACAGGCGGACGGACGGACGGACACACATGTCTAGATCGACTCAGCTAGTCGAGATATGACGATCGGTATACTTAAAAATATTTTTAAAAAATCCACGCCTAAGTAAACTTTTGAAAATATGTTTTTAAACAAATTCACGCTGTGTGATCCCTATTTTCAGGGACCAGTTTTTGTATTGAATGGTCCTGAATATTTATTTTAAAAACACATTCCACCCTAATATTCCTCTCCTTCAAGCTGCTACATCGTATATTTAGTTTAATGTTTGGTGTAATATAAAACGATTAAAAAGTCTTTATCCTGATTTGACTTGAATACCAAGTCAAAGGCTTTTGGCCACTAGTCATTGTTGTTGTTATTGCCGGCCCTGATGATGCCTCTCCTGCTGCTGTTGGTGAATCTGATGCTGATATTGCCATTGTCATTGTAATTTGTGTTCTTATTCTTGTTATTGTTGTTGTTTTTGCTGTTAACTCCTTTAAAGTAATTTCGAACGACAGGCCTTGTATCCGATATACGCCGAGTGTATTGTCCATTAAAGGAACCGTATGGTGTTGACTCGGCTGCTGCT
This sequence comes from Musca vetustissima, assembly GCF_032173495.1. Lineage (NCBI taxonomy): Eukaryota > Metazoa > Arthropoda > Insecta > Diptera > Muscidae > Musca > Musca vetustissima. The sequence continues at coordinate 13,306 of NW_026879050.1, forward strand.
GCTGCCACTGCTTAACAAAGATGGCACGAATATTTAGCCTGAGTGGCTTAGGACACCTCTGCTGAAGAATGTAGCTGTATATGTATGTAAGAGAGTATTTGGCGTGTTTGTAGAAATTCAGATTTCGTCTTCTTCTTCCTCCTCCTCTTCTTTTGTTACAAAAGACAACATGTTTGGCATAGCCAAACATAGCTAAGTTGTTTCCTTTTGTTTGGCAGCCGTTCAAATAAGCTTTTAAAAGTATTTTGTAATTGTTTGCATTTCAAACAATCTCCGGAGTATGGAATCCGAAATGACAATAAACTGGTTGTGTATTTTAGGTTAATTGTTTGATTTGTTACACCTAATGCGAGGTAGATGATGACGATGATGATGCAAATGACATTTGTTTGTTTTCATGTCATTACGGGTAAAGAAATATTTGTTAGGAAATTAATCTCAAATAATGAGGTAAAAAGACAAATATCTGCTGGATATCAAAAGCAAAAGATGCCACAAGGCGTGGATTTTTTAAAGAATAGTTTTCAAGGACCATAACAAGGCGTGGATTTTTTAAAGAATAGTTTTCCAAGGACTACCACAAGGCGTGGAGTTTTTAAAGAATAGTTTTCCAAGGACTACCACAAGGCGTGGAGTTTTTAAAGATTATTTTTTCAAGGACCATAACAAGGCGTGGAGTTTTTAAAGAATATTTTCCAAGGACTACCACAAGGCGTGGATTTTTTAAAAAATATTCTTCAATTCCTATTTTCCTAATGTTTAATTACATTAAGGTATTTAATATTCGTCTCCGAATAGCCGAATTATCATTATCCTTCCCAATGAGAACAGATTTTTCCAATGCCAATGTTCAAATAATGTTTAGTTCAAGTTTTTGGGTGTGATTTTCATCACAATGTAAACAAAGTTAAATTTTTGTTGGGCAAAAAAATTGAAGAAGAAAAAATTCCAACATCTTCGTTACGGTCTCCGGTGGTGGTGGAAATACTTTCGAAAAAGTTTTCCCTCCCCATTACACACTGTTGCCAGCCAAAGACACCAAGAGGGAGAGTCATACCCCTTTTACAATTTTCCCTTAAAGCCACTGTTGCCACACAAACAGACACACACACCAACTTTCTAAGTAAATCTTTAGTCGATTTTAAATGGTTGACCTTAGAATTTTGGCTTAGAGCAAAAATAGTTGTTTCTTCAACAAGATTCTGATGTCGTTCGTTCGTGTTGTTGTGGTTGTAGTTCTTCACTTCACTTTCTTCCGGTCTTGTTTAAAAGAAATTTTCTTTTCATTTAGTTCAGTCGGTTGGTTGGTTGGTAACTTTTTAATTTGAAATAGTTTTATGCAGATAATTTACATAAGTGAGAATGTTCGAAATTATTTTTTTTCCTTGAACGTTTGTGTCGGAATCAGCATGATTTGCTATTTGGTTTTCGTTTCGCTTTATTATTTTTGTTGGATTTTGGAAATTTTATTTTTCCCCTTCACATCAGTTTTGGCGTGAAAAATATTCCCAGTGTTTGGTTTAATTGAAAATAATTTTTGTGTGGGGGAACATTTTTTTTCGTTTCATTTCGTTTTATTTTTCGGAAGTTATAGAAAATTTAATTTTAGGTGCTGTATAGTTAAGGAGAACCAAATATGTGCATATCGATTGGTTGATTTATTAAATGTTGTTGTGGAATTTTGTTCGAAATTTTGAGGGGGAAAACTAAAATATATTGCAAAAATGCTTCCTACTTGACAATGAACATCATGCAACTAAATGGGAAATAGTTTATTGAATATTTTAGTTAGAATTAGAATTTAAAAATTGTTTTTCTATTTTTATTGCAGTTTTAAATAGCAATAATAAATGTTCTCAATATTATTTTTGGCAAGGAATTCCACGAGGCGGGAATTTTTTTAAGAATATTTTTTCTAGGACCTATACAAGCCGTGGATTTATTAAAGAATATTTTTTCAAGTTGAAGACAAGGCGTGGATTTTTTAAAGAATATTTTTTCAAGTTGAAGACAAGTCGTGGATTTTTTAAAGAATATTTTTTCAAGTTGAAGACAAGGCATGCGTGGATTTTTTAAAGCATATTTTTTAAAGTTGAAGACAAGGCAGGCGTGGAATTTTTAAAGAATATTTTTTCAAGTTGAAAACAAGGCGTGGATATTTTTTCAAGTTTAAAACAAGGCGTGGATTTTTTAAAGAATATTTTTTCAAGGATCACAACAAGGCGTGGATTTTTTAAAGAATATTTTTTCAAGTTGAAGACAACGCGTGGATTTGTTAAAGAATATTTTTTCAAGTTGAAGACAAGGCGTGGATTTTTTAAAGAATATTTTTTCAACTTGAAGACAAGGCGTGGATTTTTTAAGGAATATTTTTTCAAGTTGAAGACAAGGCGTGGATTTTTTAAAGAATATTTTTTCAAGTTGAAGACAAGGCGTGGATTTTTTAAAGAATATTTTTTCAAGTTGAAGACAAGGCGTGGATTTTTTAAAGAACATTTTTTCAAGTCGAACACAAGGCGTGGATTTTTTAAAGAATATTTTTTCAAGTTGAAGACAAGGCGTGGATTTTTAAAGAACATTTTTTCAAGTCGAACACAAGGCGTAGATTTTTTAGAGATTAGATTTTCAAGTCGAACACAAGGCTTAGAGTTTTTAGAGATTAGATTTTAAAGTCGAACTCAAGGCGTGGATTTTTTAGAGATTATATTTTCAAGTCGAACTCAAGGCGTGGATTTTTCAAAGATTAGTTTTTCATGTCGAACACAAGACGTGGATTTTTAAAGAACATTTTTTCAAGTCCAACACAAGAAGTGGATTTTTTTAAAGAACATTTTTTCAAGTCGAACCCAAGACGTAGATTTTTTAAAGAACATTTTTTCAAGTCTAACACAAGACGTGGATTTTTTAAAAATATTTTTTAAGGACTCCTTAAGGATTTTTTTGTTAATAATGTCCTTTTTATTTCTGTCTACAAAATTTTAAATCATGCCGTTCTAATGCCCCAAAGAAATCTAGTATTGTAATGATGTCCTTGTTCGAAATCCCTTGGCATTGTCTCTGAGTGTAATTGAATAATATTAACATTTTATTGTTTCATTATGTTAGACAAAAACAGTTTTACATTCACATTTTGCCAATGTGCAAATTCACAAGCAACTCTACACCCGTTTTCTACTTATCTTTTGTGGCTATTTTGTACCATTGTTACCTGATTGTTATACCGATCAGGTCTGTTCGAGCATAATCTCAAGCTTGACTGTTGTCCATTTTTTTTCTTATTCGTCTACATTTCTACCTCTTTTTGTGCAGCACTTTCTTTTATTTAATAATGCAAACATGTACAAGGATAATATGCTTTAATTCCATATTATCAAAAGTCAGCGATGTGCTGAAGCAAAAATAAAAAGGAGAAACTCTTACTCATAATCCTTTCACTTGCATTCCAAAAAAAAAGAAAGAAATCAGACACAACACATTGTCAGGTTTAAAATAATGGCTACTATGTAAGTCCGAACCCCATAATCATGCAGCCAACAATCCAACCGACCATCAAGTCAGGCATCCAGCCAACTAACTTACCAACCAGCTATTTACATTGAAAGCGATCCAACCATCTATACCTTCATTTAGATAAACATCCAGAGAAGGTAGCAAAAAAAAAAAAAAAAAAAAAAATAACAACAAAGCTCATCGACTTGATACTGCAATTATGAAGCGTGAACAACATCTAGACCCTATTTATGGTCATACCTTTTTTGCAGTGCCGTATCTTTGTCTCGACGACATCGGCTTCTTCTCTCACATCTCTCACACTTATCATCGGCACTTTTCGCATGAGCATTATCACGTTACGTTTAAGAACTTTTGCCATAATTTAATACTCAATCACTCAACTGAGCCACTCAGTTGGTTGCCCTGGTTTCTTTTTTGTCTTGGGTTTTATGGTGTTGGATAAACGATAGAGAGAGATTTACAAAGAACATCAAAGACAATGCATGAAACAATGGAACGAAGAAGATAACATCCAAAGTTGCAGGAGGAGTATTGGACAGTGGGTTCCATAAAATCTTTAAAAAATCCACGCCTTGTGTTCGACTTAAGAAACTAATCTTTTAAAAATCCACGCCTTGTGTTCGACTTAAGAAACTAGTCTTTTAAAAATCCACGCCTTGTGTTCGACTTAAGAAACTAGTCTTTTAAAAATCCACGCCTTGTGTTCGACTTAAAAAACTAGTCTTTAAAAAATCCACGCCTTGTGTTCGACTTGAAAAACTAGTCTTTAAAAAATCCACGCCTTGTGTTCGACTTGAAAAAGTAATCTTTAAAAAATCCACGCCTTGTGTTGCTCCTTGAAAAATTAATCTTTAAAAAATCCACGCCTTGTGTTGCTCCTTGAAAAATTAATCTTTAAAAAATCCACGCCTTGTGTTGCTCCTTGAAAAATTAATCTTTAAAAAATCCACGCCTTGTGTTGCTCCTTGAAAAATTAATCTTTAAAAAATCCACGCCTTGTGTTGCTCCTTGAAAAATTAATCTTTAAAAAATCCACGCCTTGTGTTCGACTTGAAAAAGTAATCTTTAAAAAATCCACGCCTTGTGTTCGACTTGAAAAATTAATCTTTAAAAAATCCACGCCTTGTGTTCGACTTGAAAAACTAATCTTTAAAAAATCCACGCCTTGTGTTCGACTTGAAAAACTAATCTTTAAAAAATCCACGCCTTGTGTTCGACTTGAAAAACTAATCTTTAAAAAATCCACGCCTTGTGTTCGACTTGAAAAGTAATCTTTAAAAAATCCACGCCTTGTGTTCGACTTGAAAAACTAATCTTAAAAAAATCCACGCCTTGTGTTCGACTTGAAAAGTAATCTTTAAAAAATCCACGCCTTGTGTTCGACTTGAAAAACGAATCTTTAAAAAATCCACGCCTTGTGTTCGACTTGAAAAACGAATCTTTAAAAAATCCACGCCTTGTGTTGCTCCCTTTGGTCCTTCAAAAATATTCTTTTACCACTGTCCTTTATTATATTACCGATTGACAAGAAGAACAGTAGTATTTAACAGCAGCTACTAATAAATGTTGAGAACACCGAACAAAAAGAAAGACAACAATACAACATAGATAAAAGTCATCGTCGAAGAAGAAAACGACGACATCGAAGACAACAAAGTGAGACAATAAAAATAAAGACAACATTAAGTGCAATCACAAGCAAATAATAAAACACAGCGGATGGCAAACAGACAGATACAACGGCATTAGAAAGCAAAAACAACAACATCACAAATCACTAATACACTTTCATCTCCAGCACTAACACCAACAAACACAGACACACACACTACTTACATTATCGAAACATTTATTTACGTACACAGTTATAGGAATATTTCAACGGATTTAGTTGTTTATTCACTACTCCCCCTAAAATGAGAGGCTAGCTTCAGGACAATGTGGGTGTGATTGTGTGTCAGTGTACGTATTATACAAAGTGTTAGTGTGCCATAATCTGTGTCATTATTATACAAGCAAGTGTCTATGAGCAGCCATCAGCCAGCCTTCGGCCGTGAGTTTCTTTTAATAGAATTCTAGTTGGATGGTTGGTTGGTTGGTTCAGATGCCAAAAAGTGGCTTCGTTTTTTGTTGCAAAGAAGGTTTATTATCCCACAGAGATTTGGAGTAGAAAATCGGAGAATAGAATGGCCAGGGCACAAAAATGCAAAATATTGACACTCTCACCTAGTTTGAGAGGGCATAGTACACAATCCACTGTGGTGTGATTGGGGAACAACACAAGGCGTGGATTTTTTAACAAATATTTTTTTTGAGGATTTTTTAGGCAATGCGTGGATTTGTTAAGGAATATTTTTTCTAAGCGAACACATGGCGTGGATTTTTTAAAGAATATTTTTTCAAGCCACCAACACAAGGCGTGGATTTTTTAAAGAATATTTTTTCAAGCCACCAACACAAATCGTGGATTTTTTAAAGAATATTTTTTCAAGCCACCGTAGGAGATGATAGATACCAAGCAACGGTTCTGATTGGCTTTAACATGGCAGTTGTGGACACTGATCTCCCCGCGGTGTCACCTGGGGTAGCTAATTTCATCACCTTTTAAATAGTGAGCTAATATGTGCCGCGACTGCACTCATAAGAACTATAAAAAATAGGTTAAGCGTCGGAATAGTTGCCCACACTCGGAAAACCCTACCTACTATGAAAAAGCTAAGAAAAAAAGGAGCACGATCTGCGAATCTGCACTTGGAATGTGCGCACGTTTGCAGGTGCAGTTTTCGCTTTGGCGGATGTTCTCAAAAAGTACAAAGCTGATATTATTGCCTTACAGGAAATGCGATGTAAAAGGACAGGCGTAAGTAAATCAGACGATTACGCTCTGTATTATAGCTGCCATGAATTTGGCTGCGGATTTATGGTTAACAGGAGAATAAACGACCTCGTCTCCAGATTCACTCCAGTAGATGCGCGAATTGCTATAATCCATAAAAAAGCGAAGTTCTTCTACATTAGTCTCATTTGCGCCCATGATTGTCCGACCGAAGACAAAGATGACACCACCAAAAACATATTTTACGAGCGCCTAGAAACAGCATATGATCGCTGCCTTGGCCATGACATTAAAATTCTGCTAGGAGATTTTAATGAAGGGAAAATATCTTTGGCCCCACCGTCGGAAAATTCAGCCTTCATGAAGAAACATCCGACAACGACATGAGGTTGATTGACTTTGCGGCAGCAAAACACATGGTAGTGAGCAGCACCAGATTCAAGCATCTCGATATACACAAGCCCACCTGGATTTCTCCCAACCGAACACCGAGAAATCAAATTGACCATGTTGTGATAGACCGAAGACATTCGTCCAGTGTTTTAGACGTTCGATCGATACGACGAGCGAATATCGATTCGCACCATTACCTTGTGACAGCCAAGGTACGCACCCGTCTTAATGTTACAGCAAAGGTGCGATCTAATGTAACACGGAAACTCGACGTCGAAAAGTTGTAAACACAACAGGTAGTCGAGGCTTACTCCGCTCAACTTATCCACCAGCTTGACGAAAGCACTTCTTGTCCCGATAATAGTATAGAAGCACAATGGCAAAGAATTGCCCACTCCCTACAAACTGCAGCAAAAGCAACACTTGGGTACCAAAAACCACCATCAAGAAATCCATGGTACGATCAGGAGTGTCGTAATGCTACTTATGTGAAAAGCGCAGCGTATTGCGCAACCCTGCAGACAGTAGCAACACGTAATGTGATGGAGAATTATCGGGAGAAAAGGACAGAAGAAAAATTTATTTCACAAAAAAGAAGAAAGAATAAGAAAAACGAGAGTGTGAGATGTACAGGAGTCGAGATGTACAGGAGTCCGAATGAAGTCCGGAAATTTTACCAACGAGTAAAGCACCAAATCGAAGGTTTTGTGTGCAAGCACATCCTGTAGAGATGAAGAAGGAAACCTGGTGACAGATACAGACAGCGTGTTGAGGATCTGGAAGGAGCATTTGAAAAGCTTCTGGTATCAAATAGTGGCGGTGAAGAAGATACCCCAGAACCAATAAGAGAGTCTATACCACCTAGCCAAGATGAGGTCATAAAAGCAATTAATCGGCTCAAGAACAGTAAAGCAGCAGGAGCCGTTGGGCTACCAGCCGAACTATTCAAGACTGGTGGTCAGATGCTGGTCAGGAGCATGTCCCAGTTGATTAGTACAACTTGGCTAGAGGAATGCATGCCCAATGATTGGAACCTCAGCATCCTATGTCCCGTGCACAAAAAAAGGAGACAAGACGATATGTGCAACTATAGAGGAACTAGCCTTCTTCCCATCGAATTTAAAGTGCTATCCAATGTGCTGTGTGAACAATTGAAGCCAATGGTAAATTACATTATTGGACCATACCAATGCCGCTTCAGACCTGGCAAATCCATCATTGACTAGATTTTCACTCTGCGCCAAATCCTGTAAAAGACCCACGAAAAACACTTCGACACATTCCACCTATTCGTAGACTATAAAGCCGCATTCGACAGCCCTATCCGTTCAGAGATGTTTAAAGCCATGTCTACGTTCGGCATTCCTGCAAAATAAATACGGCTATGCAGGATAACCTTAAGTGGCACAAGGTCCGCAGTTAATTTCGGAAAGGGCCTATCGGAGCCCTTCAATACCGAATGATGATTCAGGCAAGGTGACAGTTTGTCGTGTGGACTTTTTAATATCCTGCTGGTAAAGGTCATACGAGACGCAAAGGTGAACAGAAATGACACTCTGTACACCAAACAACACATGTTACTCGCCTACGCTGATTACATCGACATAATCGGTCGAACATTGCGAGCGGTAACACCCACCTTTGAACAATTTGAGAAGGAGTCTGCCAAAGTGTGTCTGGCAGTAAACGGCGAGAAGACCAAGCTGATGGTATCAACACGCAAGACGTCCAGTAGACTGGGACCAATTGTGAAACTTGAGAACTACAGCTTCGTTTTATTTACCTTGGTAGCGCCATAAATAAAATGAATGACATCAGTTTTGAAATTCGGTCTATGTAAGCAGTTTAGAAACAAGGCCACCTCCTGCCAGACCAAGCTCACACTTTACAAGACGCTGATACTACCCGTGCTATTATATTGATCTGATGCATGGGTACCGAGGATGGGGCAGCTCTTGGGGTTTTTGAAAGAAAAATTCTCCGAAAGCTCTACGGGCCGATCTGTGTCGACGGTGAATATCGGCGTCGAATGAGCCACGACCTTTACAATTTATACGCGGACATCGACATAGTCAGTCATATTGAGCAGCAGCGACTATGGTGGCTAGGCCATGTTGTGTGAATGAATGAGAATGCCCCAGCTCAAAAGGCCTATAAAAGCGAGCCTACTGATGCTTCCCGTAGAAAGGGGAAGGCCACGAATTAGATGGAAAGACCAAGTAGAAAACAAAATCTTGGAACGTGGTCTTTCAAATTGGAGGAGATGCTCACAAGACCGACGCGCTTGTAAATCTTTTTTAAGCTGGGCTTATGGAACAACCGTTCGGTAACAAGCCAGCTAAGTAAGTATGAAGGCGTGGATTTTTTAAAGAATATTGTTTAAGGCGAACACAAGGCGTGGATTTTTTAAAGAATATTTTTCAAAGACTACCACGAAGCGTGGATTTTTTAAAGAATATTTTTAAGGCGAACACAAGGCGTAGATTTGTTAAAGAATGTTTTTAACGCGAACACAAGGCGTCGATTTTTTAAAGAATATTTTTAAGGCGAACACAAGGCGTCGACTTTTAAAGAATATTTTTAAGGCGAACACAAGGCGTCGATTTTTTAAAGAATATTTTTAAGGCGAATACAAGGCGTCGATTTTTTAAAGAATATTTTTAAGGCGAACACAAGGCGTCGATTTTTTAAAGAATATTTTTAAGGCGAACACAAGGCGTGGATTTTTTAAAGAATATTTTTTAAGGCGAACACAAGGCGTGGATTTTTTAAAGAATATTTTTCAAGTCCAACACAAGGCTTGAAATTTTAAATTTTTTTTTAAATACTAACCACTGTTCTCCAATTCAGCATGGTTGTAAGTGTATTGTTAGTACTTTTCCTATTGTCAATTGTGGATCCAACATGAAAAAATATAAATGCAAAATAAAGCGTGAAACTATAATTGCCGCATTGGGCTTATTTAAAAAGGCAACTTGTAAAGCTTATCGGTGGCGGTAACTGCAATCAAAAGCAATTCACGGTGTTGTATGAAACCAAGCAAGGAGTCAACATAAGTATCACACTTAACATCTTCTAATGTATTCTTCAAGTTCTTAGGTCATTGCCTAGGAAAAATAGAAGAAAAGAATATCTGTTTCAATTTTTATTCAGTCCAGTACAATATAGTTTTAGAGGAAATTACTCAGTAGGAGCGAAGAAATACATCCCTTTCCCCTTGACATTATTTACAACCATAAAATAACATTACAACCTGCCAACTTTGTTAGAGTTCTCTAAAGACCATAGACGTTGCTTTTGAAACTCGTTGCCAAAGAAACTAGGCCTCATTCATGGAGCCGAAGCCTCAGGCACAGACATTGTACATTGAAATACTTGGAAAATAGTCCGTCCTTTTGTTGCCTTTGATGCCAGCGATGCTTCCGGAAATAATCACCAATGTTATCACCGGCACAGCAGTATCATCGCTGACTAGTTAAGGATTCCCTTGTGGTAATTAGAAGAGACATTGATAAGATTTATCCTTACAATTTTTGTATTGTTGTATTTGTGGTGGAAGTTGTTGTTGTTGTCGTTGTTGAGCCGAAACGGAAGTATGTATTCTGTAGGTGATGAGAATGACGTTTTGAATGAATGTGGTGGTGATTATGTTGTGACATAATTTCGTTGATTTTTGTAGGCTGGCGAAGTTTTCGCGTTTGGTTAATATACCGATTTGTATTCATTGCTATTGTTTCACGTCGAACACCGTTACTCTAACATTGAATCAGTGCGGTAATAATTTCGTAAGGTCGTATAATTACATCGATGAACTTTTGGGTCATAACTCATTGGAGCGATGCGAACGTGAGATGACTTAAATACAAGATTCGTGGATTTTTTAAAAATATTTTTTTGAAAATACTACAAAATGGCGTAGATTTTTTTAAAAATATTTTTTCAAGGGCTACCATAAGGCGTGGAATTGTTATACCCTACACAACTATGTTATCAGGGTATTATAGCTTTGTACAGCCCCAAAAGCTTGTAACGCCGTGAAATATTGGCCCTAGACCCACCTTTAAGTATACCGATCGTCATATCTCGACTAGCTGAGTCGATCTAGACGTGTGTGTCCGTCTGTCCATTATAATTTGTAAACACGATACAGACCACAGTTATGGGCCAATCTTCACGAAATTTTGCATGTAGCATGGGTTCTGGCCAATGAAGACCCCTATTGTTTTTGATAAAGATCGGTTAATAGTATTAATATTTCCTGGGGATCGGACCAAAGAATAAGCATGCCTGTTTTGATAAAGATCGGTATATATTTAACGTGACCCTTACTTTTGTGTTAAAAATTACAAAATTTGTATTCTGTGGCGTATATATTTACTCCTGAAGGACATGAAGCCGAGATGTTGATAGCATATCCAAGAGGAGTGGGAGACCTTTAAATTGATAGCAATTATATTGTTGCATGTACTCGGATGTGGGAGTTAATTTATATATTTACAGGTGCTTACGTATTCTGATATTATATGGTAACTCATTACCACACTGGATGGCGGAAATATAGCGCTGATCACTTTGAAATGTTCCATGAGGTTCCAGTAATGGTCAAAGACAACGTCTATAATTTTCGGTGATGATCAGATAATAATATTGCGAGTAAGTGGATTGAAAACATAATTTTTGTGTCGATAATTTTTGTGTGTTTTCGAGTCGATCTAAAGGCCACAAATGAAAGCCGAACATCACAACACAACCCATGGTGAATGGAATCTGGGCAAGTATTAAAAAGGGCTGTACTGAATATTTGAAATATTTGTTGACCTCTAGTCGGTCAAGAGGGTGCAAATATCGCGAAATATTGCCCAAGCTCAGAATATAGAACCACATAAATTTACATTTTCATGGAAGTTGTGTAGGGTATCATAAGGTCGGCCCCTTCCGAATATGATTCTCCGCTCACTGGTTTTAAACATATTTTTTTAAGGTTCCTACATAAGCGTGGATTCGTTAAATCTATCTTTTCCATGCCCATTTTGTATGCCCTTCGCCACTCTGTGGTACAGGGTATTATGTTTTTGTGCATATGTTTGTAACAGGCAAAAGGAAACGAGATAGACACATGGTTCCTTTTGAGAATATGTATAGAATCGCTTTCTGAGTCGATTTATGCATGTCCGTCCCTCCGTCCGTCAATCTGTCAGTCGATGTTAAATTGTAAACAGAGTACATTTATAATACGAATTGGATGAAATTTGGCATAGGTCACTTATTTGGCCCAAGGACGAACCCTTTTGAAATTGGGAAACATCGGTTCAGATTTGGATATAGCTCCCATATATAATTTCGCCCGATTTAAGGTAAATGATGTACCAAAGTCCCTATATATCTTTCGATTTGTACGACATTTGGCACAGCGTAATGAATTAGGTCTAGAATGATGTGAGCAAAGATTCGCGAAAATCGGTTCAGATTTGGATATAGCTCCCATATGTATTTTCGTCCGATTGAAGGTAAATGATGCACCAACGTCCCTATATATTCTTCGATTTGCACGAAATTTGGTACAGCGTAATGAATTAGGTCTAGAATGATGTGTGCAACGTTTCGTGAAAATCGGCTCAGATTTGGATATAGCTCCCATATATATTTTCATCCGATTTAAGGTAAATGGTGTACCAAAGTCACTATATATCTTTCGACTTGCACGGAATTTGTCGCAGCGTAATGAATTAGGCCTAGAATGATGTGTGCAAAGTTTCGTGAAAATCGGTTCAGATTTGGATATAGCTCCTATATATATGTTCGTCCGATTTAAGGTAAATGGTGTACCAAAGTCCCTTTATATGCTTCGATTTGCACAAAATTTGGGTTAGCGTACAAAATTGAGTCTAGAACGATGTGTGTTAAATTTTGTGAAAAACGGTTCAGATTTGGTTATAGCTCCCATATATATTTTCGTCCGATTTTAGTTAAATAGTGCACCAAAGTCCCTTTATATGCTTCGATTTGCACAAAATTTGGCTTAGCGTACTCAATTGAGTCTAGAATGATGAGTGGTGAGTTTTGGGAAAATCG